>NC_086448.1:739721176-740021176 GCF_028390025.1 Pseudophryne corroboree | reverse complement strand
CTTTCCCTTTCCTGCAGAGGATAGTAAGAAATGGGAAATCCCGCCGATTGTGGATGCATCAGTATCCAGGTTAAAACGTAAGATAGTCTTACCGGTCCCTGGGGCAGCCTACTTAAAGGACGCTGCTGACCTCAAGATTGAGACCACCCTCAAGTCTTTATACAAGTCGGCTGGGGTGACCCAGAGACCCACTATTGCTTGTGCATGGATCACTAGGGCCATTGCTAAATGGTCAGGTATTCTAATAGATGATTTAGATTCCTTACCAAGGGATGATGTTGTTTTACTCCTGCAGCATATCCAGGATTCTGCTAACTTTATGGTTGAAGCCATCAAAGAAATTGGTCTACTCAACGCATGCACCACTGCCATGGCAGTGTCAGCACGCAGGGGCTTATGGCTACGCCAGTCGACTGTGGACACGGATTCCAGAAAAGGCATGGAAAGTCTTCCTTTCACGGGTGAGGCTCTGTTTGGAGATGAACTGGATAAGTGGATATCCAAGGCTACGGCGGGTAAGTCTACATACCTTCCCTCCGCAGCGGCAACTGCTAGGAAAACCTATTCTGGTCCAACTCTGCAGTCCTTTCGGACAGCAAAATTTTAAGGAAAATCCAAGGATTCTTCTACAACCTTCAAAGGGAATAGAGGTAAACCCAGAATACCTGCTGCTGCGAGATCTTAGGATCTGGCCTCCGGGTCTGCTTCCTCAAAGCCCTCAGCATGATGGTGGCGCACACTGCCTGGAAGACAGGCAGATGGTAGCCTGATTATGTTATTTCAGTCACGTTTGGGACACATCTTGCCAGGATCCCTGGGTAAAACATCTTATCACACAGGGATACAGACTGGAGTTTCGAGAACTCCCACCTCCCAGATTCTTCAAATCAGGCTTGCCAGCTTCTCCAGAAGCAGGTTTGATCTTACAGGCAGCAATTCAAAAACTGGTACAGACTCAGGTCATTGTTCCAGTTCCGATTCACCTACAAACCGAAGGTTATTATTCCAACCTGTTTGTAGTGCCAAAGCCAGATGGTTCGGTAAGGCCCATTTTAAACCTCAAGTCGCTGAACCCATATTTACGGGTGTTCAAGTTCAAGATGGAGTCTCTGAGAGCGGTGATCTCAGGTCTGATAGAGATAAAAGCTTAGCTACCATTCTTAATTATAATAATGCAATTCATTTCAATATTACAAAGAGATTTTATTAAACTAGCTTGAACATATGGAAAATATAAAAGCGTGTTTTATATAACATTGTGTGTGAAGGTGAGCATCTGGCACCCTGCTCTCTCCTCAGAAATGGAAAATATCTATATGTAGCTCCAGATAAGCAGAAGGACAAGGGGCATATGAAGTTATATAATTGTGTTAATCATTTACTGCCAATATACGTGTATAAATATCGAAGCTGACCAAAATAAAGCAGATTACTTATGAGACATGCGGCTGTGTGTGTGTTCTTGAGTTCTCACAGCAATACATTATGACCTGGTATCCAGAGGTGACATGATAATGGAAGGGACCAAACCGGGGCCACCTAGACAGCTCTATCATTTAATGGGGGACTCTACGGGATGACTAACACAAGGAAAGGCATCTAATGAGAGTTTCTGTGTTGGAAGCGAATTGTTCTCAAGGACTCTGATTTCACATTGGGTGAGTAAAACGATTGGACTGCAGCCATATTTTGCTCACGAGCGGACTCCTTGAGTGTAATTCTAAGTCCATTATAGAGACAATGTGCATTTATGTTTTTCCTTGAACTGTCATTATAAAGAAACCCGATTATCTTGTCACACAGCCTAGATTACTTGAATTATGTTGTATTGCGCAGCTAAAAAGTATTGCTTGTTGTAATCTAAGGCAGATACAGGTGTAATTGCTTAGCTAAGGTGCATTGCTTGTTGCAGCTACAGTATAAAGCTAAGGCATAAGGCGTAAGGCATATTGCAGTTGTTGTCATATGTTTGTATGTTCTATATGTATGCTGAATGACTGAATCTGTGTCTATGTCTTATTAGCGCATGCGCCCACAGAACAATTGGAATAGTATACAAAGGCGTACCTAGTTTGCAATTGTGTGCGGTACAGAGGTGTACCAAGGTTCATTATTATGCAGGATTTACCCAGTGTTTTTTTGCAACGTAGATAACCATCTCAGAATAGGAAAGGCATTTTAACAGAATTTGCTAGTATTGTGGGATATCATTTGGATGCTCAATTGTTGTCAGTGCATAGAAATGAACCATATCCTTTATGCTTAGCTGATTAACCTACTGATCATTTAAAAAAAAAAAATACCAGCAGTGTCCAACAAGTTGTCAGAAAAGTTAGAAGACTGAATATGGTGTTTTAGATTGCATGTATTGTAAATGTGATTTAGTACAGTCAGACAAGTTCAGTAGAAACAAAAATAGGCTGAGAAAGGTTTGTGTCCAGACAAAACTTATAGCCAGTGATACACAGATACTTCTCGTTCAAGGACATATCCCTCTTCACCGCAGGTGGATTCGGCCACACCCAGAGGGCTTAATTACCCCAATGGGAGGGAAAGGGAGTAAGATGAAGCGCTTAGCAGAACGTGAGGGAAGGAGAGGATATAAGCGTATTAACGCTATCCTTAAAAGAGCTAATTTTCCAAAGGATGGAATCTTAGATACAGAGGCTTGGAAAAGGTTCCAGGCCACAGATAGTCACTGGTTACAAAAGAAAGGTTATTTGGACACTGTAAATATATGGCTTATTGTTTCACAAGAACTGGAAGATGAGGAAATAATTAGACAGGAAGATTGTAGGTCTAATATAATACCACCACCCAATGTTACAATAACATGTTATGCTATTTATAATGATGGGAATGTGGAAGGGGGGTCAGCCCCCTCAGCAGTATCAATGCATGCAGAATCAAGGACACATGATAAAGCAGGACTTTTAACTCCTTCAGCAACATATGCAGAACAAATGACACCTGAAAAACGTTATGAAAATACTTTAAGTTATAAAAACAATCCAGAAGGTACACTGGTTCTTAGGGATGTTATCCACTACCCTGAAAGAAAGTGTCTTTATTGTGGGAGATGTGTTCCGGAGGGAAGTGAAAAATGTTTCTTTTGTGGTAACTGGGTAGAGACAAATTCAGGACCATGTGAATCACAAAATGTTAAACTAAAAACTCCAGGGATATTTAGGAGGTTGTGGAACTTTGCTAGTAGTCCTAACAGGAATAAGAGGAATATCTCGTAAAAATTACAATGTAATGCCTGTTAGAGTTAGTAGTCATGCTAATCCCAGACATACAACTGACAGGTTACCTGGGGCTGAAGGTTATATTGCAGCATATGTGGAGCAGGAACAATACATACCCTGGCTCCCTTCAGAGGTTATGCGTACTGTAAATGACTTACCAGATATCAGAAAAAGTCCAGCTGAATTTGAAAAAAAGATTAAACAAGTGTATCTTGTGTATAGACCGTGTTGGGTTGATTTAGAACAGATTCTTAGAGCTTCCATAGAAATAGGTGAATATAATATGCTTCTTGCCATAGCTCCTCAGGAGGCAGATAGTGATAGAGGAGAAATTAAGGCAGCTCGCTCTGAAGCTAACCGTTATACTCTAGCTTCAGGCTCACAACTGTTGTATAGAGTACAAGTCAGATGTAAGCAAATCAGAGACACTGCACCAGCTGAACCTGATCTGGTATAAAAAAACCTCAGCATAAGGGAATACTCTAACAACGCCAGACTGTTTAAGACCAGGTTCCTTAATGGACTTAGACCTGAATACAGGCAGCAGTTGTATGCAGTCCGACCAGAAGCAAATTTGATGAACATTACCTCACTAGTAGAAGTCCTAGAAGGGATTCAAGATAACGAGAAAGAAAGGAGAGATAAGAGAACTTCCAAAGCACCAGCTGTTACTATACATGTAGTGCAGGCTGCCCAGTCTAACACCAAAACAAATAAGGTCCAAAATCAAGGTAAAGGTGTAAATAACTCCAGGCCCTACACCACAAGAAATGTGCAGGGTGAAGACATGACTGGTAAATGTTTTTGGTGCAAGGTTTCAGGTCATCAGAAGAAGAAAAGCAGAAAATACCAGGCATGGCTGAAATCTAAGGACTCTGTCCCAGCCTTCACGGTACAACAGGAATGACTGAATCCTGCTACGGGGTCCACCTACTCAAGTGACACCTACACTGACCCCATAAAAGGTACTGTTATGCTTACTCTACCTACAGGAAACACCCTAGAATGCCTTATTGGACACTGGAGCAGCAGTCACTGTACTTAAGAAAACTGACGTCCCAGAAGAACTCTTAACCAGCCACTATGTCGATGGGACAGGACTGGGAGGACAGCCCCTCCCTCTTCAAAGAATGAATTTGTTGGGAGCTGATATCCTTAACATCATGCAAGCTACTATTCAGTATACCCCACAAGGAATCAAGTATACCAGCAATATTCCAGCTATCATGAAGCCTAGCATTGAAGCAGCAATTGAAGTTTATCTACATGCAAGTTTTGTATGACAGCACAAAGAAAGAGGCTTCAAGCTACACCACAGAGCAAGTTGAAGAAGCAGTTTGGAAACTCAAGGCTGCCATAGCATCTCCACCAGCACTGGGTCTGCCAGACTACACCAAGCCATTTACTCTTTATTGCCATGAGGAAAGAGGTCATGCACTTGGAGTCATTATGCAACTGCATGGAAGCAAGCAACGCCCAGTGGCTTATCTTTCAAGCAAACTGGACAACATTATCCAAGGAGCACCCACCTGCATCAGAGCAGTTGCAGCAACAGCAGTCCTCAAACAGAAATGCATAGACATTGTGCTTAATCATGAACTGATCATTCAGGTACCACATGCGGTGACTGAAATACTACAGCAAGCCAGAACCAAGCACTTATCAGCTGCAAGACTCACCAAGTATGAAGTAGCTCTACTAAGTGCCACAAATGTCACCATCAAAAGATGCACCACCCTCAACCCAGCAACTCTACTACCAGCCCTATTGCAGGAAGAAGGAGCAGAGTATGAATCTCTAGATTCAAAAGGAGGGAGAAGAGAGACATATAATATCTCTAGCAATGGTACCCAGAATAACCAGGATGATGAGGACCACATGAACTATGGGAATGCAGAAAGTGATGAAAATATTCACAATAAATTTTTTTTCCCATGACTGCATGGCTCTGATGGAACAAGAGACTCAACCAATACCTCATGTCACAGACACAACCCTTCCTGATGCACAGCACAATCTCTATGTGGATGGTTCAAGATACTATGAGGATGGGATTCCTTATACAGGATACGCAGTAACCACTAAACATGAAGTTGTGGACTCAGGATCCCTACCATCCCAGCACAGGATTGTGGGCCAGATATGGAAAAGCAGAGGCTTCAAGAAGGCAAGTGGCGAAGACATACAACGTGCTTCCCTGATCAGACACCAGTTGAGAGCTCTGCAAGGGCCACAGAAAATGTTGCAGTAATGAAGATCCAGGCACATGAAGAAATGACACTCCTGAAACAAGAGGCAACAATCTGGCAAGATGCTGAAGCAAAGAGGGCAGCAAAATGCCCCCAGCAGATAAGGCAAGCCTATACAGTAACCATTCCAGTGCCAGACCAAATGCCTGATTATACTACGCTGATTGAACTTCAGAACAAAGCAGAAGAGAGTGAGAAAGAAGCCTGTGGAAAGAGAAAGCAACGAAACAACCAGTAAAGGTAGCCATCTACACCACACATACAGAAGTAACAGAAAGAAGCAAAGCATCAGATGCCTGATCTACAGGGTTTGAAGAAATTTCAGGAACAAGCAGGTCCTAAAGAAAAAGCAGCATGACAGAGAAGAGGAGCCAGACAAGAAGAAGAACCATGGACTCACACACCTGGGAAATGATCAGATGGGAAACCTAGTCACAGAAAGATGGATAGCTCCAGAATTTTATCCAGATGCAACCAAGTTTGTACAAGCCTGCTGGATATGTGGAAATGTCCAATCCAGGACAGAAGGTCAAGACAACCCTTGGAGCAATCCCCAAAAGTTATTTTCCATACTGCAAATTGACTATAACTAACTGCCAAAGATGTATTGATAGTCACAGACATTTTTCAGTTATTGGCCAATGGCAAAAGCTACAGCAAGATCAATAGATAGAAAATTAAGTTCAGAAGATATTTGCAGATAAGGAGTACCAGAAGTTACAGTATCAGATTAGTGAGTGTGTCACAGAAACCAGAAAGGGATGCTAAAGTGTTCTTACTGAAGAAACTGACACCTCTGTGTTCTCTAGTTTTTTTTTATCTCCCAGATTTAGGAGCAGATCTGAATCCCCACAAGCTTTAACCAGGAGATTGGGTGTATCTGGAAAGACACGTGAAAAAGTCACTTGAGCCCAGATTTGATGGTCCATATCGAGTGTTTCTGACCACGCCCACTTCTGTGTCAATTAAGGAAAGAGAAACTTGGGTTCCACTGCAATTTTGCTCAAGTTAAGTTTGAACGATGAAATATGCAAACATGCAAAGGAGATTGTTGAAATAGTGATGTTTTTTAGCAAATTGCATATATCTGAATTTAAGATTCTATTTTGTTTCCCTTCCTTTCAGCTTGAAAGAAATTTGTAAAGTGTAAACTCAAAGAAGAAACTACAGAAGAGCTTGGCAAGAAGGAGCCGTGAGCAGTCTACCTTAATGGATATGATGTGAACGGTTCTTTACCTTCCGTGGGATACAGTGACAAGCACCGTCCTATGGGAACATAGCCTTTAGCACCATTATAGCTAGACTGTTTGCTTAGTCTCTTGTAGGTAGAGTTTATGTGATGCCTTGTAGCTCAACTGTAATGTCATATTGTAATACCAGATGAACCTGTAATGTTTGATTATTATAAATAGGAGGGAAACTGATAGAGATAAAAGCTTAGCTACCATTCTTAATTATAATAATGCAATTCATTTCAATATTACAAAGAGATTTGATTAAACTAGCTTGAACATATGGAAAATATAAAAGCGTGTTTTATATAACATTGTGTGTGAAGGTGAGCATCTGGCACCCTGCTCTCTCCTCAGAAATGGAAAATATCTATATGTAGCTCCAGATAAGCAGAAGGACAAGGGGCATATGAAGTTATATAATTGTGTTAATCATTTACTGCCAATATACGTGTATAAATATCGAAGCTGACCAAAATAAAGCAGATTACTTATGAGACATGCGGCTGTGTGTGTGTTCTTGAGTTCTCTCAGCAATACATTATGACCTGGTATCCAGAGGTGACATGATAATGGAAGGGACCAAACCGGGGCCACCTAGACGGCTCTATCAGGTCTGGAGGAAGGGGAATTCCTGGTGTCTTTGGACATCAAGGATGCGTACCTTCATGTTCCAATCTGGACGGCTCATCAGGCTTATCTAAGGTTTGCATTACAGGACTGTCAATACCAGTTCCAGGACCTGCCATTTGGCCTCTCCACAGCACCAAGGGTGTTCACCAAGCTAATGGCAGAGATAATGTTTCTCCTCTGCATGCAGGGAGTAAACATAATACCGTACCTGGACGACCTGCTGATCAAGGCGCTGTCCAGAGAAAAGCTGTTGCACAGCATCGCCCTAGCAACTCGATTGCTCCAGGATCACGGTTGGATTCTAAAACCTGCCAAAATCTCACCTGGAACCAACACGGAGGCTTCCGTTTTTGGAAATGATTCTGGATACGGAGGCACAGAGGGTATTCCTTGCAATTGAAAAGGCATTGGTGATACAGTCAATGGTGCGGGATGTCCCAAGACAGTCTCGGATATCAGTGCATCTTTGCATTCGCCTCCTAGGAAAGATGGTAGCCTCTTACGAGGCTCTGCAGTACGGAAGGTTTCAGGCGAGACCCTTCCAGCTGGATCTGTTGGACAAGTGATCTGGATCGCATCTTCACATGCACCAGAGGGTACGTCTGTGTCCAAAGGCCAGAATCTCCCTTTTGTGGTGGCTTCAGACGTCTCACCTGACCCAAGGCCGAAGGTTCGGGATTCAAGATTGTATTCTGCTAACCACATACGCAAGCCTCAGAGGTTGGGGAGCAGTCACCCAAGGGGAGCAGTTCCAAGGAAAGTGGTCATGTCAGGAAGCCGTCCTTCCAATCAACATTCTGGAACTAAGGGCAATATACAACGCCCTTCTCCTAGCGTCCCATCTTCTTCGAGATCGAGCCGTTCAAGTCCAGTCGGACAACGTGACGGCGGTGTCTTACATAAACCGACAGGGCAGAATGAAAAGCAGATCAGCCATGTCAGAGGTACAGTAATAAGAATCCTACCAGTAGGTAATTAAAAATCCTATTTTAGTAGATATCACATCAGCTGTCTCCTGCTTCGCAACAATGACAGGCGAAGCAGGAGCAGCATTTTCTCTATGCGAAGTGGTTTTTTAGTAGATGGACCCAAAGTACCAACCAATGAGCTCCTAACTCACTTTTCAAAAACAGCCTGGCAATAAGAAGCTGATTGGCTTGTACTTTATCTCCTTCCAAAGCTTGATACATCTCCCCCACAATTAGAGAACCTTTCATGCATTTGCTGAATTTCTTAATTTACGCTGGAATCGAAAATTAAAAGCTGCAACAGCAAATGATGGTCTGTTTCACTGTCAATAGGTCGACACCAAATGGTCGCCTTGCATATCGTCAACATGGTGAAAAGGTTGACATTGTCAAATGGTCGACATGACAATGGTCGACACATGGAAAGGTTGACATGAGTATTTGTGAAAAAAAAATCAGTTTCATTTTTCATACAATTGGGAATAGTAACCTGTGCCGAGCAAAGTGGAGCAAAGTGAGGGGACACAGTGCACTAATTGGGGGTCCAAATTCTGAAAGGACCATTTTGACACAAAAAAACCCCCATTAAAATCTCATGTTGAACTTTTCATGTGTCGACCATGGTCATGTCGACCTGCCGACTGACTCTATCTACCTTTTGTATGTCGACTTTGTGCATGTCAACCATTTGGTGTCAACCTCCTGTCGACCCATTGATCCAAAACCATTTCACTTAGGTGGTGAACATACAGCAAATACTTTGAGGAAACAAATGGAGAAAGAGAGGACAAGAAGAAAAATAATACTATGAATAATGAACCATAAAAGAAACAACGGTAAAATACTCTGAAGTCTCTAAAGGGGCCTACACACTGGGCGATGTTGGCGATATTATAGACCATCGATTATATCAATGGTCATTTTTTTTGACAACTATTTATAGCCTACACTCTGGACGGTATCAATGGCCAATTTGGACGATATGAGGAGTACAGACATCTATATCATCCAAATTAACTGGCATGTTTAAACGATGACCGTTCAATGATGAACGATTGTGGGCACGTGCATTGTTCATCGTTGAAGCATCCACACTGAAAGATATGAACGATTTATCATTCATTTATGAACAACATCGTTCATATCTTTCAAATATGTTGACCAGTGTGTAGGCTCCTTAAGAGAAGCATGAAGGCTGGCTCTACAAGAACAGATAATTTTAAAAAATTGGTTAATTTGGATTAAATTAGGACATCTCATTTTGTTTGGAAAATTAGATAGCCACAATGACCAATCCAAAATTGATCCAATGATGGTGCACATCAATGCATAAATGACTTCATTTGTCTTTAGAGTGAAAGCTGTTTGCGCATGATATATAATTTTTACTGCCTCAGGTTTGTGTAAATATGTATATCATATCATTTTATAATATGTATGTATTACAAATCTGTAGTGCTACATCGTTGGTGCTTTACAAAATAAATAAATAATAATATTTGGACAATTAGAACAAAGAAATGTGGTGTGGTCATGTGTAAACTGTTGGCGCAAAGTGATCTGCACTGAGCCCTCATCCGTTACTGCCAGGACCCTGTAGTGCCGGTATTATTATCATCCTTTATTCATATGGTGCCACAGGGGTTCGGTGGTGCCCAATTACAGAGTATATAAACAAATAATCAAAACAGGAAAACAGCAACTTATGGGTCCTACACACAGCGCGATCCCCCGCCGAGCTGCCCGACAGCGGATACGGGTGACCCGGCGGTGGGGGGGAAAGTGACGGGGGGAGTGAAGTTTCTTCATTCCCCCAGTCACCCGGCTCCCTAGCAGTGCAGGCAAATATGGATTATCTTGTCCATATTGGCCTGCATGCACAAGCGACGGGGCACCAGCGATGAACGAGCGCGGGACCGCGCATCGTTCATCGCTTGTGCCGCCACACTGAAAGATATGAACGATATCTCATTCAATAATGAACGAGATTGTTCATATCTATCAGTATTATCTGCCAGTGTGTAGGGTCCATTACAGTTGACGACAATATAGGACAAGTACAGGGTAAATAAACATAGCTATATCAGCAGATAACACTGGAATAAGTATCAGGTGGCAAAAGACTGCTGGATTTGGTGCAGTTGAAGATTATTAAAGTAAGAAAGGATAAGCACATGAGGGAAGAGGGCCCTACTCGTGAGAGCTTACATTATAAAGGGGAGGGGTAGACAGACAGGGGTGACACAGACGGGGTATATAGAGAGCGTGGAACAGAGGGTTGGGATGAGATTTGGCTGGGTTTGGTGAAGAAGTGGGTCTTAAGAGCCCGTTTGAAGTTTTGTAGAGAGGTGGAGAGTCTGAGGGGAGAGGTAGGGAATTCCAGAGAAATGGAGCAGCACGTGAAAAATCTTGGAGGTAGGAGTGGGAGGAAGTAATCAGTAGGCAGGTGTGTCGGCATGTATTAGCAGAGTGAAGAGGATGGGTGGGAGTGTAAAGGGAGAAAAGGTCAGAGATGTAGATGGGAGAGGAGTGGGTGAGGGCTTTGTGAGTGTGAGAAGCTTGAAATGGATTCTGAAAGGGAAGGGGAACCAGTGAAGGTCTTGTAAGAGAGGAGAGGTGGACGTAGTGCTTTTGGTGAGGAAAATGAGCCGGGCAGCAGCATTGAGGATATATTGGAGTAGAGAGAGGTATTTGTCAGAAATGCCAGTCAGGAGGAGATTACAGTAGTCTAGTCTGGAGATGACCAGTGAGTGGTTAAGAGTCTTAGTAGCATCCTGGGTCAGAAAGGGTCTGATCCTGGAAATAATTTTTAGATGAAAACGGCAGGTTTGCGAGAGGTCCTGAATGTGTGGTTTGAAGGAGAGGGAGGAGTCAAGGATTACTCCAAGACAGCGCACTTGGGGGCTAGAGGAGATAGTAGTGCTATCAACAGAAAATGAGATTGTAGGAGGTGAGGTTATGCGGGAGGGAGGGAAGATGATTAGCTCGGTCTTAGACATGTTAAGTTTAAGAAAGCGCTGGGACATCCAAACAGAGATAACAGAGAGACAGTTGGAGATACGAGTGTTTCCCATCAAAGCGCGACCTCCAACCCCAGTATTCTACTGTTCACGCTTGGCATGTCCGCACATAGAGGAAGGATGTGGCTCTGAGTGTCTTGAGACTGATATTCTGTGTGATCCTCATAAATACCACTGTGTCAGCACTAGTAACACTGCATATTTGACTGCCACCGTTATACGTAGATCTGTGCAGATGTGTTCCTCTTCATATGGCATATTACCTACATATACTGTTCTAAACTAAGTGCATGCAAGAATATGAATGAATTTATAAATACTGTAGGATGCTGTATATATCTCAGCAATTGACATAAGTAGTTAGATGACGAGGAGGTTGCAATGGTGATGCTGCAAAACCTTAAGCAGAGTATGATTTTTTAATAGTAGCTTCAAAGTTATCAACGGAGATTGTATGGGCCAAGCTGCTGCAATTTCAATACCTGTTGAGACCAATACTGAGAGACCCACTGCCTGTCCCTGTCACTCTCTCTGTCACCCACTGCCTTCACCTGTTACTCACTGCCTCTTACTGTCACCCTCTGCCTCCTTCTGTGTTTCACTGTCACCTTCTGCCTCTCTGCCTTCTGCTATCACCCTCTGCCTCCAACTGTCTTCTGCTGTCACCCTCGGCCTCCCCTTGCTTTCTGTTATCATCCTCTGCCTCTCTATGTCACCCTCTGCCTCCCCCTGCCTTCCACTGTCACCGTCATCCTCTCTATATTAATCTCTGCCTCCCCCTTCATTACACTGTCACCTTCTGCCTCTCCTTGTCAACCATTGCCGTGTGGCATATTGTGAAGTTGGGTTGGAGTGAAGGAGGGTGTACCAAATTATATTTTTGCGCCTGGGCCCACAACGCACAAGTTCCACCACTGGATGATGGAAGTTAGATCTATCTCACGTATTACTGTATGCTTGGATATTGTCAAGAGAGTAAAACAGACAGATTGTAGGAAATTGACAACCAAAAGCTCAAACAGTCAAGAAATGTGGTCTTCTAGGAGAGAAGACAAGCTGAATATTATAACACCACATAAATGTGTGACACTAGATATGCCAACAGCTGTAAGTGTGTCAGAAACTGAGACTACAGATAAGAGTGATCATCTAGAGAGCAGGAGCTCCATGAGGAGGAATAAAGATAAAGCTCCTAAAAGATACAGCGCGGAATTTGCTAACATTGGCCCTCATTCCGAGTTGTTCGCTCGTTATTTTCCTTCGCATCGGTGAGATTTTCCGCAAACTGCTCATGCGCAATGTTCGCACTGCGGCTGCGTCAAGTAAATTTGCTAATAAGTTTGGTATTTTACTCACGGCATTACGAGGATTTTTCTTCGTTCTGGTGATCGGAGTGTGATTGACAGGAAGTGGGTGTTTCTGGGCGGAAACTGGCCGTTTTATGGGTGTGTGTGAAAAAACGCTGCAGTTTCTGGGAAAAAATGCGGGAGTGTCTGAAGAAACGGGGGAGTGTCTGGGCGAACGCTGGGTGTGTTTGTGACGTCAAACCAGGAACGAAACTGACTGAACTGATCGCAGTGGCAGAGTAAGTCTGGAGCTACTCAGAAACTGCTAAGAAATTTCTATTCGCAATTTTACGAATCTTTCGTCCGCAATTCTGCTAAGCTAAGATTCACACCCAGAGGGCGGCGGCTTAGCGTGTGCACTGCTGCAAAAAGCGGCTAGCGAGCGAACAACTCGGAATGAGGGCCATTGTCTTCTATGAACCTCAAACCACACCAAAAGCCAAAAAAAGTCGAACAGTGCCTGGGAAGAGTGGAAATCAGCCATAGACAAAGAGCTTATAGCTCTGAAAGGGCTTAATTCAGACCTGATCGCTGCTGCAAATTTGTTAGCAGTTGGGTAAAACCATGTGCACTGCAGGGGGGGGGGGGGGGCAGATATAACATTTGCAGAACGAGTTAGATTTGGGTGGGTTAGTTTGTTTCTGTGCAGGGTAAATACTGGCTGCTTTATTTCTACACTGCAATTTAGATTTCAGTTTGAACACACCCCATCCAAATCTAACTCTCTCTGCACGTTATAACCCCCCCCCCCTGCAGTGCACATGGTTTTGTCCAACTGCTAACAAATTTTCTGCTGCTATCAACTCTGAATTACCCCCAATGACCCATGGACCATTGCGGACAGGCCGAGTGATTGTAAAACAAACTTGGTTCCTGCAACTTGGAAGCTATTACGTATAGTGTAGGCCTTTGTATGAACTGGTTTTATACTGGAGCCAGGCTTTATCCAGGTCCCAGTTTTAATGGGAACCCATTTTCCATATGAAAGTGGTTGGCATTTGGATCCACACAGGAGATAGACATGGATTTTAATGGTGCAAATGTACAACATTTTCAAGCCAAATATTGGGGTAGATGTATGAAGCAGCGAAAAAAAGTGTAGACATGAGCCAGTGGAGAGTTTGCCTATGGCAACCAATCAGCTACTACCTAAAATTTAATACAAATGAATTTGATAAATGTTAACTCAAAGCTGATTGGTTGCAACTTCTCCACTGTCCCACTTATCTACTCTTTTCACTGCTTCATACATTTTCCCTATTGTATCTACTAAACCACAGGTTCTCAAACTCGGTCCTCAGGACCCCACACAGTGCATGTTTTGCAAGTTTCCTCACAGAATTGCAAGTGAAATAATGAACTCCACCTGCAGACCTTTCAAAATGTGTCTGTGAGTAATTAATACACCTGTGCACCTGCTAGGTTACCTGCAAAACATGCACTGTGTGGGGTCCTGAGGACCGAGTTTGAGAACCCCTGTACTAAACCATCTGCACAATGACCTATTCTGCTGCAAATTCACAGTACATATCAGCGGCGTAACAGGGCTCTATGCAGCCCGTGCCAGCCCAACTCCCTAAGTGCATGACGTCATGATGTCACGCAGAGGGGGGGGGTCACCAGCACCAGGCAGTCCAGCAGTACTAGGATTGTCCCCAGGATGCTCCTAGCAGCTGTACAGACGACAAGGTGCCAGCCTGGAGTGCCAATGGACGCTCTGTGTGGCACTGCTGCAGTGATACTGGCTGCAGGGTGCTGTTATAGGCACGTGCAGTGCAAGGTTTCTCTGCACTCTGGGCAAACCTTCAGCCTACTGCCCACAACCACCATCAATACCCACTTCCCTGCCCTTCAGATGAAAGTGTGACTTCTAAGTACCACAGCCACTACTTAAAGTACAACAAGGATGTTTCTATAAGAGACATCCTTAATTTTGTGACAGGCAGATTCAGTGGCGTTCCCCCCCACAGATCCCTGTGCCCTAGGCAGCTGTCTAATGCTAGATCCGGCGGCCAGAAGTAAGGGCTTTGGGGCAGCAATGGTGCTGCCTACAGAGCCCTGTGCTCTCTGTGGCAGCACTGCTCGCATAGCCCCTGATAAATATTGCCACAACATAATTTAACTCTAGTCCCACTATATGCATTATTACACTTTCACTTTTGATAGTGATACAAATATGAGTAAAAAAAAGGTGCATATGGGAAATACCCAAAACAGTGTTTTTTCTATTTTAATTTTACTGAGGTGACAGTAGTAGCATGAATCAATCTTCCAGCATATAGTACGTACTACAAAGTGTCTGTAATGCAGAATGTAAATATCACTGGGTCTACTGACATAGTAAATGGATAATAAATCAAATTGGGCAATTTAAATTTCTAGATCGCTGTACAATTAGTATACCTGTGATGAAACTAGTACTGTAGCATACACTCACTGTTATTCACCTACTCCCTTTTCATCCATCTAAACCCTCAGACTGCTCCTCTGTCCCCCCTCCTTACAGTACTTTGGTTATTACGGATTCTTGTGGCACAAAATGCAGTCATCAGTGTCAGTCTGCCTCAGATATATGTAAAACTGACTTTGGAGATTATACCACAGGGATTGCTTGTTTTAGTATGTACACATAACAATTATTTCCCAATGGCACAACTAAATCCATTAGTCACTTTAAATATTGGGGTTTACAGCAAAACCATTCATCACACCAGCCTAGCCAACAGGGATGTTCTCTTCCTTGGGTCCTGTAAACATGAAAAAGCTAGACACATAATGAAAAATTTATTGTACCCCAGCATGCATTGCAACATTACAGCCTTCCCTTGTGCTTCTGATAAAGCTGGAACGGTTTATTAAACATGTATTTGGGAGAGTGTGTTTATTCATATAAGAACAGGATAAACCTATTTGCTGTCTACACAGCCAGAACATAAATTGCAAAAGCATATTGCTTTATTACAAACTGTATGAGATCACATTGTTAGGCCTAAATGTCCTGAAAATCTATGTTGCCTAAATATTGTAATATTTTTAATTGAGCCTCTTTAGTATAGTCAAGTGCTCCACATGCTGACCTGAGCAGCCTCTCTCTCACTTACGAGGCCAGGGACGGACAAAACAAACTGCTGAAGGTGTATGTTCAGCTGGTTTTATGTTCTGAGAACCCAGAGCTGAATTTAGATTGCATTACCCTGATATATTTCCTTCTTAGGGAAAGCCTTACTTTTTTGTAAGCAAAATCCATATTGTTTATTCACTCCAGCAGCCAGGCTAACCAGGTTTATACTTTCCTCCCTGATATTTACATTTCAGTTCAATATAACGAGCACCTTTTTACTGTACAGTATTTATCCATTGCTTTGGCTGTTTGTTACCTACTCTGGAAGAAGGCCGGATCAGAGAGCAGCTGCAAATTTGTATGCAGCAGCTGTGCAAAGAAACACAAATGTCACAGCCGCCATGATTTGTATTGCGACACCCACTGGAAGCATCTCAGGTCAGGTGGTCTTCAGGTTGCCCCCGGCCGGGCTCCCAGCGACCACCATACCGGCACCGGACTACCGACTGCTGGCATACCGACATCTTTTCTCCCTCTTGGGGGTCCATGAGCCCCCTGGAGGGAGAATAGATAGCGTGGCGCGCCACCATGCCCGCAGCGTGGTGAGCGCAGCGAACCCGCAAGGGGCTCATTTGCGCTCGCCCAGCTGTCGGTATGCTGGCGGTCGGGATTCCTGCGCTGGGACCCCGACCGCCGGCAAACCATACTACACCCTCTCAGGTCTCCTGCTTGTGTTCAGAGACTAGGGATGGCCATTTGTGTGTTGCCCATTGATGGGAAACACAAGATGAACCATCTATGGTATGATTCTATGCAATGTTATACAATTGATCAGGGCTGTACTGCCCATCTGGCACTTCTGGCAAATGCCACAAGGGCCGGTGTGCAGGTGGGCTAGTCTGGTCCCACAGAAAGCTGGGAAGGCCGCGCGCTCTCTGGTTTAGCTGCCCCCTGTCTCCATGGAAATAGGGGCGTGCCTTGAGTCCATGCCCCCAGACTTGCGGCGCAGCCACCCCCGAAGCAAGCTTCGCCATGGAAATGGGGGCGTGCCACAAGTCTAAAGCCCCATGTCTCGCGGCACGCCCCTGTACATCGCGCGTTCACAAATGCCCGGGCTGAAATGGAGGCCCAGTCTGTCCCTGCCATTGAAGGTATCTGCCATTGGTGTATTGCACATGCAAGCTGCAGGTCCTCGATTCCCATGTATTTCTCTGCTGGGAAATGGAGACGGCGCCCATGGAGATGTGGCAAGATGTGAGCAGTTGTCTCGCCTGCCTATGACCGAGAGAGTGGGTTGGCTGCAGTGCTGACAGCTGAGGCTGTCAAGTCAGCACATGTATCAAGAAGACACTAGTGGTGGAGACGGAGTCACCGCCTCAGAGCAGGGCTGCTGCTGACTGACAGCCTAGTACAGTGTAGTTCAACAACAGCTGGAGTGCCAAGGTTAGCCATCACTGGCCTAGTAGCTCTGCACTGCAGTGCAAGAGGAAAATGAACACCATTGGCTGGCGGACCAATGGCCACCATCGAAGGTGTGAAACTAGTTGGTTCACTACCATCGATGATAAAAACCATCTGACATCGGGTAATGATCATCAATGATTTATAAAAATCAATGGTCAATGGTCATCCTTAACAAAGAAGCAACCATCGGATGATGCACAGAGTAACCCTACGGTCTGTTCAGACTGGCCGACGGAACTGATATGCCGGAGCCCTTTTGACTGAGTACTGAACCACAGTCATGGCCATTTACACACCCCAGCGTCGCAACACACCTGGATTCATGTAGCCACTCCCCACATTTCCGCCCGCATACGTTGCCTGTCACTTTGCAAATTAACAACATTGAAACCAACGACGCAAGACAATCACTGCAGACGCACAATGCGACTTAGATGCATACACAGTGGCAAAATATTGCTCCACTGCATAAAACATCGACATAGCATTCATCAGTGAATCAGGCCCAGCGTTAGCTCCACTGCATAAAACATCGACATAGCATTCATCAGTGAATCAGGCCCAGCGTTAGCTCCACTGCATAAAACATCGACATAGCATTCATCAGTGAAGCAGGCACAGCGTTAGCTCCACTGCATAAAACATCGACATAGCATTCATCAGTGAAGCAGGCCCAGCGTTAAACAGAGTTACCAAGAAAAATCCATTCTTCAGAGTTGTATGTAACATCAGATTCTCAAATCAGCCCATCGATACAATACTCACTATAAAATAAGCCTGTCGAGCCATATATTTCCAGAACACAGAAACAAGCCACTAATTTCTTCAGCCAGGTTTCTAGTCTAGAATTGGATGTATGAAGGTATTTTCATTTTCAAAGCAATAAAAATACTTTTGATCTCTAAAGGTTCCTGTGCAGGTTGTAGTAAGAAACACTTATGATAACAAATAATAGTATAACACAGTAATGCAGCCGCACTTAAGAGAAGGTTTTCCTATTAAGATGATAAAGTGCTAGTTATGCTTTTTAGAAACAACGTAGCTACTACAGGTGGTGCTCCAAATGACCGCGGTTGCTAGTAGCATTTGTCTAAAGTTGGTACCATATTAAGATGTTTTTATCTGAACTGAAATGGGTGGTGCTGACAGCAATTAGCTAGGTAATATGAAGAAATACTGTATATTGAAGCATGTTGTTCGTTATCAATTAATGTGCGCCAGACAGAGCTACATTCTGCACTATGGTGGTCATTCCGAGTTGATCGCTCGCTAGCAGTTTTTAGCAGCCGTGCAAACGCTATGCCGCCTCCCACTGGGAGTGTATGTTAGCTTAGCAGAAGTGCGAACAAAAGGATCGCAGAGTGGCTACAAAGTTTTTTCGTGCAGTTTCTGAGTAGCTCTAAACCTACTCAGCGCTTGCGATCACTTCAGACTATTCAGTTCCTGTTTTGACGTCACAAACACACCCTGCGTTCGCCCAGCCACGCCTGCATTTTTCCTGGCACGCCTGCGTTTTTCTGAACACTCCCTGAAAACGGTCAGTTGACACCCAGAAATGCCCCCTTCATGTCAATCACTCTGCGGCCAGCAGTGCGCCTGAAAAGCTTCGCTAGACCCTGTGTGAAACTACATAGTTCGTTGTAATAGTACATCGCACGTGCGCATTGCGCCGCATACGCATGTGCAGAAGTGCAGATTTTTTGCCTCATCGCTGCAGAGCAAACGAATGCAGCTAGCGATCAACTCGGAAATGACCACCTATCTTCATTAGCCAGGCCTGTCAGTCAAAGGAAGCCTGCCCATCACTAGTCTTCTTATTTCTTAGTTTGAATCTATAAGAAATACTATGGGGTCGTGACCTGCAACCCCTTAGAAGAAGGATGGCTGTATTAATAACCAGAGTTCAAAATAAACATATTTACACCCACTATATAACACTATATAACAGGTTATGGCTACCATTTGAGGTTTATGCTGTATGCACCATTGCAATATGGTCACCTGAAACAGTTGTTGATCTATGATCAATTTGGACTTATTATTATTATTATTATTATTATTATTAATAACCTTTATTTTCATGAAATCACAAGCATTCCGTAGCACCAAAGTACATAAACAAATGAGCACACAAGAATAATGTACTTATATTCCAAGACAATGCAGGACAAGTACATGGTTTATAAACATTTCTGCATCAGTGGTCATAGCAATCAAATAAGCATCAAGGTGGCAGAAACCAAGGGTTAGTTGTCATTGAAGTGATTATGGAGTATATGATAGGGAAGAGTGCTTACATCTAAAGAGGAGGAGCAGATGGAAAGGGGTGACACAGATGGGGTACACAGTGGGCATGGAACAGAAGGTCAGGATGAGAGCTGGCTGGGTTTGATACACACTGAGGTTCAAATTGCACCAATGTGCAATATAGGTTCTGGGCTAAACATCCAGATTCCCATGACAATATGTCACACATGTGACACATTGCTTTCATTTTAGCTGGACAAGTACTCATCCAGATCATTGGCAAATGTGGTTAACATTTTACTGCAGTGGTTCTCACCTCCAACCCTCAAGTGCCCCCTAGCAGATCATGTTTTCAGTATTTCTGTATGTGGAAACAGAACAATTACTGACTAGCAAAATAGATTAACTCACGTGTGTATTATTAAATAAATCCAGAAAACATATTACAGTAGGTGTATTTGAGTTGAGAATTTGGCATTGGGAACGGTTGGCCAAGGCAGGTCAAGGCTACAAGGGAGGATGTTCCAATACCTCCCAACATGCTTGGCTGACCGGACTGCTGCTCATCCTGAAAATCTGTCCTGATGTTATCAAAGACAGTGGACCAAACCTGTTTCTGTGACATGACATTATCACTGTACACTTTAACAAGTTGGCAATGAATTTCAGATGCCCTTTAGTCGCAGAAATCTGATCACATTATGCACCTCAGTGTTTGACTATGTTTCCACCACCATCTAACAACTGATGGTGGGACAGTATGACTGATATGAGGCGCAGTCTTATAGCCGTGAGTGGAAGCAGTGGTCTACCTGCTCTGGCCCAATGGGAAATTATAATGAAACAGAGAACATTACACATGAGAGGCCTTGTTACCTTACTTACTGAACCACCCTCGTGAATGCTAACCAACAACTATTTCATTCAAGGTGGTTGCATGCAGTTTACACCCTTTAAATATCATTGCATGTAGTCAGATAAACATAAAGGGGCCAATAATAATTTATTTAACCTCCTGTATTACTGAGACCCAGGTGGACTAGGAAAAAAAAGAGTTTCACAGCTGTGGACTTTTATAGCTACATTTAATAGTGTCCCCACACATTTCATTTTATCTTTTCTGTTTATAGCTATACAATAGTTCTCACTGTTTGACCTATTTATAGGCTGGTTGTCATGTTAAGGAGGACCCACATGCTCCAGGCTTTCCCGCTGATTGTGATAATCAATCATAATAATCATGTTTAGTGGCATTTATTTATTTAATATATTTTGTATATACTTTATTGCGGATTCTCATTATGGATTTTAAGGCTCACATCTTAGGTAAGCTTTCTGCCACTCTATATATTACTCTGCAGGGTTTAATCTCACGTCACTGGACTCTCCTCTAGTCTCCAAACCTTCAAGCGTTCCCTGAAAACTCACCTCTTCAGGCTAGCTTATCACATTCCACAACCGCTCACTCAACCTTCATAAGCTTTCCTATCCGATCATATCCCCACTGTACAGTCCGCACATATCCTCCACATATTTTCTCTTTCTTCCCTTTCCCTTCCTTCTGACTGTAGTTCATCATTGCTGTAATGTGATATCATGTAGCCCACCTAGAACCTTTGCAATCAGGTGGACAAATATGCAATAGATAGTGCCTATCCTTGTGTATCAGTGCCTATTTCCATATAGATGGTAAGCTTGCGAGCAGGGCCTTCCTACCTCTATGACTGTTTGTTATCACCCAGTTTTGTTTTATCGTTGTGTCCAATTGTAAAGCGCAACGGAATTTGCTGCGCTATATAAGAAACTTAATAAATAAATAAATAGCAATTTTGTTTTTAGTAAACAACAACTGCCTGCGAAGTCAGACATGCAGCAGTGAGTGATGGCAGTGTTTTTTGGCTTGTTTATCACCGGACACCGGAGTGTTACAATAATAAGAACATTTTCATTTTCCGGCATTCCTTTCATGTTTGTATTATCTGTGCATATGACACCACTGAATTAATAAAAGCAGAAACTGCTGATATTTTGAAACCAATTTATTTTCTTGCCTAGGTTGCAGATTTGCGTTTGAATTAAAGGAATTCAGGAATGCAAAGGAATCTGTTAGACACAATGTTATTACTGCATGGATCAGGGATTACAGATTGCCTTTTTAGCCTCATCTTATCCAGATAGTTTTTTTTTTCAGTTATTTAATTTACTCTACATGAAGTCTATTGATTATTCAAGCTGGCAGTCAATTTCATAGGGCACCCCATGGTTTCTTTGCTTAATGTAGTCAATAAGTGTAATTGCTTGATCAGTACAGACCATGAAACAGGTTTTTGTGTCTTTTTTTTTACAATGCGTTGATAGCTTTATCTGATGCATCCTTGGCAGGGTGTAGGTTTTACAGCACTATCCGGAAATCCCAGTGGTCTCTAGATTAATGACTATAGCTTTCTGCCGTAGCTGCTGATACTGCTGTCCTGAATGTATTAGCACATCTGGCATGCCAGGCAAGTTTCTGATGCCAGCCTCTTTTGTTCTGCACTCTCAGATTATCTATGCCAATGCCTAGTTAACTGTTTTCACTGAGAGACTGCGATAAAAAATAAAATCAATCTACTGCATTTAACAGAGGCCATGTTTGCTGTTACAATTCTATTAAGAGGCCTATTCTGTACCTGTGACATTATTCAGGGTATCTATAGATGTAGCCATGCTCATCCTTGCTGCGATGCAGCATGCTGCAACACTGCTTGCTGCAACTATTCGCAGCCGGCGATTGCTCCATTGAGTCATAGTCGCAGCCTGGCACACCATGCAGCGTGCCGCATCGCGGTAAGATGAGCATGGCTACATCTGTAATTGATTCTCAGTTGAGCATCAGGGACTAATAAGAGGTAGAAAACAAGGTGGCTGTTTTGGGCACATGATTCTCTGATTTCATATCAGTAAAAGTAATGTACAGTGTTACAAATTATACAATAGCGCTTGATAAATTCTTAGAACCAAAACTTTTGACATTTCCCATCAAGGCTTATACAGTATGATTACCAGTACCCAGGTGCTGCCAGGGCTTATGCATGGATAATTACAGTTTATTGAAGGTTATGTATATCTGAGTGGGTATAATGAGGCACCTAATGTGTAGAGGTTTCCCTGTATAAGTTTCCAGTATAATACAAAGTAACAATCGGAATGATATATAGTAATGTGCTAATAATTCCAGTGGTGAATGGGCCATGGAAATGATCAGATAATGACATACTATAAGTAGAAGTAAAATACTACCGTATGTACATAGAACATACCCGAGGATTAGCAGAAAGATCAGATATACTGTAGGGCCTAATTCAGAGTTGATCGCAGCAGCAAATTTGTTAGCAGTTGAGCAATACCATGGGGGTCATTCCGAGTTGATCGCTAGCTGCCGTTGTTCGCAGCGCAGCAATCTGGCAAAATAATCTGCATTTCTGCGCATGCGTATGGGCCGCAGCGCGCACGTGCGGCGTACTTTCACACAAAACTATGCAGTTTCACACAAGGCTGAGCGACTCTTTTCAGTCGCTCTGCTGATCGGTGAGTGATTGACATGAGTGGGGCATTTCTGGGAGGTAACTGACCATTTTCCAGGAGTGTGCTAAAAAACGCAGGCGTGTCAGTTGAAAATACAGGCGTGCCTGGGTAAACGGGGGAGTGGCTGGCCGAATGCTGGGCGTGTAAGTGACGTCAAAACAGGAACTAAACTGTCTGAATTGATCGCAAGGTAGGAATAGGTCTGGAGCTACTCAGAAACTGCATGAAAAATATTTAACAGCAGAACTGCGAACCTTTCGTTCGCACTTCTGCTAAGCTAAGGTACACTCCCAGAGGGGTGGCGGCTTAGCGTTTGCACTGCTGCTAAAAGCAGCAAGCGAGCGATCAACGCGGAATGAGGGTCCATGTGCACTGCAGGTGGGGCAGATATAACATTTGCTTAGAGAGTTAGATTTGGGTGGGTTATTTTGTTTCTGTGCAGGGTAAATACTGGCTGCTTTATTTTTACACTGCAATTTAGATTTTAGTTTGAACACACCCCACCCAAATCTAACTCTCTCTGCAAATGTTATATCTGCCACACCTGCAGTGCACATGGTTTTGCCCAACTGCTAACAAATTTTCTGCTGCGATCAACTCTGAATTACCCCCAAAGTACTGTGCTCAGTATACAAAATCTTACCAGAAATGTTAAAGATAGCTATATGGCAAGATATGAAAAAGGATATGGCAAACATATAGTCAGACAGATCTGAGGTCAGGGCAGGCGGCAAACAATCTTAGTCAAGAAATGACCAGAATAATACAATTTCAGGGAACCATAACCGGAACTGATGCTCTCATCATCAATGTTGTTGAGTCATCATTACCTATTTAAAACACCATGACCCAACGAGAGGCTGCCATAGAGCTGTAGAAAATAATGAAGTGACAATTGGCTGGGACTATTTAAGAGCATCGGCTCAGGGTGGTCTTCAGTTTTCCGGCTGTCGGGATCCCGGCGCACAGTATACCGGCGCCGGAATCCCGACAGCCAACATACTAACACCTTTTCTCCCTCTTGGGGGTCCAGACCCCCCTGGAGGGAGAATAAATAGTGTGGCACGTGTAGCGCGCCACCGTGCCCGCAGCGTGGCGAGCGCAGCTGTCAGTATGCCGGCAGTCGTGATCCTGGCGCCGTTATGCTGGTCGCTGGGAGCCCGGCCGCCGGCATACCATACTACACCCTCGGCTCACTATTCATGAGCCATCTTGTTCAAACACATATAACATATTTTCCTCTTACTGTCCATTATTTGTCTTGGTCTTCATCAATCTCTGATGTGACTACATTCCACAAAATTTGATCTTAAGCTTTGATAAATCTCCACCTTTGCTTCTTAATGAACATCTTTTATTAACCAAAATCATTTATTATTTACCTGAAATAATTGTTAGTAGTTACCCTAGAAAGTAAGATATTCGCCCTGTATCCTGTAAACCAAAACCATTAGTTACATGCAGTTATTTATTGTTTATTTTTACATAAAATTTGGTTTTATTTTACGCATACTGTTCCTTTCATTAAATAACCAAAACTGTACTGATGTCATTATGCAACATATTATATCATTCCTAACTGGACAAAATTGAACCACAAGGGACAGAAGTATTTGCCTTTCAATACTGAATAATAACTAGAACATTTATGCACTCTAAAAACAGGTTCTAAGGTACAGTCTGTAACAGACTCCGAATTTACAGTAATTAGAGAACCGTAACTCTATTTCTCAGTACATTATGTCAACGACTCAGGCAGTGTTTGCTGAGACTTGATTGTCACAGTTTTATGTTTGGTGAAATTGGGTTATTAGGCGTATAAAACATTGTCTCTAGAAGCAGGCCAAGAAAATGTAATAAAAGCATGCAGTGCAGGTGCATAAATCCATGGACAATATAATTATATCGCACACATGTGCCATTCACAGTGTTGGAGGTGACGTTGCCAAATGTAAACGGGCAGTACAGTGTAGACCAGCTGCAGGATGTACAGAATTTTCCCATCTGACTTTAATAAAAAGGTCAGACATGTGCAACATTGTGATTAACTAGTTTCTCACTACTTACACACTGTTACATATTTAATGCTCCATTCTACACTAAACTGCATCTGTAAAATACACCTTGAGCTCAATTTGTTCAATGTGTTTTGATGGAACAATCCACACAACAGTTCTAAAAAGAAAAGTCGCACCCAACAAAAAGGTAATAAACTATAGGGGGGATGTATCAATCCTTGGAGATGTTGGGGGGAGATCAGCTTCCTGTTATTTTACAAGCTGTGTTTGCAAAATGACAGTTAGGATAGTACATTATCTCTACTTTATCTCTCTCTCTAAGTTGATACATCTCCCCTAGGGTGTGTTGTATCGAGCAGTGAAAAAAAATTGTGAAATGGGCAAGTGGAGAAGTTGCCCATGGCAACCAAACAACCTGTCATTTTATAAAATGTACTTGATAAATGCTACCTCAATGCTAACTGGTTGCTATGGGCAACTTGCCCATTGGTCCACTTCTCCACTCTTTTCACTGATTAGTACATCACCCCATACAGTGGAAAGGTAGTCTATGGCCAAAAACATTATTTCATTAGGCTGCAGGTTGCTGGTAGTTTCTGAGCAGTTGCTGAGACTTTAAAGCTGGAATACATTAAAGTAGGTCTGAAGAACAGAAACCCTTTG
This sequence comes from Pseudophryne corroboree, assembly GCF_028390025.1. Lineage (NCBI taxonomy): Eukaryota > Metazoa > Chordata > Amphibia > Anura > Myobatrachidae > Pseudophryne > Pseudophryne corroboree. Next base: position 739,995,463 of record NC_086448.1, on the reverse strand, counting down.
CTACACAGTACAAAATCAGACATGTATGTACCTAGTGAATCGATTAATGCCTAGATTTCCATCAAGGGGCAAAATACCAGTATTTATGGATAAGCAGGGTCTATGGAAGAAGTTGGGCAGAGTGAAGGTGATCCTATCAAACTGTTGAACTTTGTTTAGCAGAGTTGGGCAGAACTGAGGGGTCACTTGCATAGCCCATGGCCATTTCACTGATACAAAACATCTCTCATTGGGTGTCAGGTGAGAGCTGGCGTCTCATCCATGTTGCACTTCAGCATATCTAGGTTATGAGTAATGCACTATAATAGATGGCATTTTACATACAAAATTACCACATGTAGCAAAGTCCTTGTGTCCTCACTCTCAGTATTAATTTAAGCCATATATGAGCCTAAACTGATCAGTATTGTAGGATAACAATGAAAATGTTTAATTTGAAAGAAAGTGTATGTGTGGGGGAGGGGTTCTAAGGTGTTGTGAGGTTGGGCACTGAGGTAATATTTACACTTTTGAACAGCCCTTCTCTAGAGACTTTTTACTCCTCTCTACAGGCATCCCCTAAGAGATTGTGGGGGGATTTAATTAGCCATGAAAACACGTTATGTACCACAATCAAACTTTTAGCGGCTATCGCATGCAAAGAGCAGCGAAAAGAGATTCAACCTATTCAATTGCAAATGTGCGAAAACTGGATTGAGCAATAAATCTTGCCAGCAAAACCAGAGAAAAATGTAGGTGAAAATGGGGAAATATGCCTGTACCTACAAAAAAGCCAAACTAGTACAGGAAACAGTATAGAAGTATATTAGTCATTATAATAAAAAGATTTGGGGTATTTATAAAAAAGTGTAAAAATTATACAGAGAAAGTGTTTTTCAGCAATATAAGTGCTCAAATTAAAATGGTGGTACAAAAATGAGTATGAATATATATTTGGGTCATTTTAAGCCACTTTCAAAAGCACTTCCAAAAAAATGATAACTTCAACCTGCAAGCCTAAAGACACTTGTCCCACTCATAAAGCACCCCAAAATACCTATCATGTACCTTGTACCCCAGTTTCAATAATTTTGCACTTTTTGACCCCAAAAATGACATGTCATGATTGGCCAATAAAAAATAATTAAAACTTCTATGTGCCTAATTAGTCCTTCAGGGGGGTGTCCCAGGGGTTCTGAACCAAATCCTGGCATTTGTACCTTAAAATAGGGATTTCTTCCAACTTTTCACTTGCTCGCGCTGATTGAATTCCCCCAATAAGCATGCACATTGGTGTAAAACTAAGTAATTTGGCAGCATGCATGAGGTGCACTTTGTGAAATACCTCCTCAGCAATAATATTGGGTTATATTACATCTGTTCTCATTTTCTTCTTAACTGTAATTCTTTTTGTGGAGACATAGCAAACCATCTAAAGAGGACAAGTAAAGAAATTGGCCATAGTAACCAATCAGCTTCAAGTTACTATTTACTTAATACAGTCTATAAAATGTTAACTACAAGATAATTTGTTGTGATGGCCAACTTTTCCTAATGGTCCTCTTTCAAAAAATTCGATACATCTCTCCTTTTATCACAATTACTGTCTGTCATATTTGCCACTTGCATGTGAACAAGGTCGTCAAAACTATTTTCCATTTGTTAACTTTGAATCTTTCTTTCCTCTCCTTTCGATAAGCACGAAATAGAGTGCTGATCCTGTGTCACAAGCTTTGTTGCTTTTTGTATTTGTTTTTTGCAAAAAGCTTTTTCATCCTGTCCAGCAAATGTGCAATGCAGAGAGGTCAAACGTGGGAGCCAGTTAGGGCATTCTTTCTGTATTAGATGTGTTGTTGATGGGAACAGGTAGAGATGATCAAAATTGCCCGGAAAGATTCAGAGTTTTGACAAACATCAAAGTTTCGTGGCCTCCAAATCATTTCACAGTTTGAAAGATGTTTCAGAAACCAAAATAAAACAATTTTTAGTGCAAAATATTTTTATTATTAAAGGTACAGCATCAATAAAATAAGGCGGACATCGATCAACAGAAATAAAACAATAATGAAAACAGGCAGTTCCATAATAGAGACAGAAAAAAAGTAGATACAGCAGAGTTTATATTAAGTGAAACCAATATAACTGCAGAGATCTGTATCCACAAGAAATCTAACAGTGAATCTAAAAATAAAACCCATAATATCTAATAATGAAGACAAAAATAAAATAAAATAAAAATAAAATATATAATAACAAGGGGTAAAAAAGGAGGGAGAAAGAAGAAAAGATGAAGGAATAAGAGTAAAGTAGAACAGGGAAGAGAGTAATAGGAAAGAGCAGAGTCGATCCACATTTGGCATTGAATGCTACCAATGACCAGAGCCACGACAAACAACGTAGAAGGAAAGTCACGCTATAATAGAGGTAGATACCCAAGGGTCACAATCACCTTTAAATCAGTCCACACCTAAGGAATTTTAGAAACATAGCAGGAAGGATGCTTCTCGGCGGCATCAGAATAGGACACAGGAGGAGGGATATTATATAGTGAAGAATAGTAAGAACAATATGCCTCTGCAATCTTAACAGTGTCCTGAGAGAGTCAACCTTTCTAGTCCTTAATAGAGTGGAAGAAAATGAGAGCTCTTTGAGCTTATAAATCTCTGTCCAATATCTTTCCTGGGTTTGTTACCCAAACGATAATATCGGCTACGCCATTTCCTAAAAAATATTTTAACCTTGTCCAATAAAAGTTTATTTAGTGACGTTCCTTGTCAGAAAGCTGTAGTATACATCAAACATCAGACAGCTGATGAGTGTGGAGCAGTGGCTTTACCCTCTGTGATGTTTGGCTCAAAACAGATGAGAGACCTGAGGAGACATCCTGATGGTGATCAAGAGCCCAATTGAGATCTCCACCTACTATCAAGATCCCCTGTTTGAGCAAATCAGTTTTATCCAGAACCTTCTCAAGAAAGGCTGGTTGACCCTGGTTTGGGGCATAGATATTTACAATTGTAAAAAGTTGATGAGAAATGGAACATTTGATCAGTAGGCATCTCCCCTGCTCCAATCTGTGTACGTCAATATTAGAAATTAGTAGATGTTTGGCAAACAAAATAGCAACCCCATTTGATATTGATTCGGAGTAATTACAATAATAGGCTGTGGGATAAAGGGGGTAATTCAGAGTTGATCGCAGCAGCAAATTTGTTAGCAGTTGGGCAAAACCATGGGGGTAATTCCAAGTTGATCGCAGCAGGAATTTTTTTAGCAGTTGGGCAAAACCATGTGCACTGCAGGGGGAGCAGATATAACATGTGCAGAGAGAGTTAGATTCGGGTGGGTTATTTTGTTTCTGTGCAGGGTAAATACTGGCTGCTTTATTTTTACACTGCAATTTAGATTGCAGATTGAACGCACCCCACCCAAATCTAACTCTCTCTGCACATGTTATATCTGCCCCCCCTGCAGTGCACATGGTTTTGCCCAACTGCTAAAAAAATTCCTGCTGCGATCAACTTGGAATTACCCCCCATGTGCACTGCAGGTGGGCCAGATATAACATGGGCAGAGAGAGTTAGATTTGGGTGGGTTATATTGTTTCTGCGCAGGGTAAATACTGGCTTCTTTATTTTTACACTGCAATTTAGATTTCAGTTTGAACATACCCCAACCAAATCTAACTCTCTCTGCACATGTTATATCTGCCCACCTTGCAGTGCACATGGTTTTGCACAACTGCTAACAAATTTGCTGCTGCGATCAACTATGAATTAGGACCAAAATCTGTTAGTATGTCGTGGGGCAGACGAGGTATAAAACTATTTTAAAAAGTGGCACTACTGGACAAGACTGTCTCCTACAAAACTGTTATTGAACAAGAAATGACAGTTAAAAAAATAAATATTCTAACAAACGCATGCTATGAATAACTTGTTATATGCTTAGAACATTTATATTAGATGGTTAATATTACAACAATAAATTATCTGTCATTTTTTTTTAGTATTTTGTTATATCATGTTTTGGGGTAAATTTACTGGGCAGTACATTTCAAGCACACTGCAGTCTCAACTTCTCAACTATATCGACTTTAGCAACTAAAGAGGCAATAATAAGGGGGAAAAAACAGACATTAAATGTAATATTGTAGCCCCTTTAATTGCAGTGACTGAAATTGCCAAAGATGCAGTGGTGTACATTTATCCTATACAGTTCAACAATTGTGCATATACAACTTATCACTGGAATTTCCATAATTTTTGAGACCTTCTACACAGTGGCGGAACTAGCGAGCGGTGGTCCCAGGTGCAACAAAATGCTTTAGGGCCCCCCTCCATCCCATCCAAGTCCATCCCCTCACCCCTGGAGAGGATCTGGTGAGTGGGACCTGCTCAGGGCCAGAGAAATGGATACCTAGCAACAGTGCCGTAACTAGACATTTTAGCACTGTGTGCAAGAAACGGCATCGGAGCCCCACCCCTGCATGTAAAACAGGGGCAATGCGCGCCGTCGGCGCGCTCGAAAATACATAGTGGCGTGCCTTTGTGGGGAAGGGGTGTGGCCACAAAATAATACCAATTCATAAAACGGTGCACAGTTGTCTCCATTATTCAAATTACATCGCACAGTAGCACCACTACACCAGGTAGAGACCCTTTTACACCTTACGGCGGACAGATTCCTCTTTTTACACATTACGGCAGACATCGTGCACTTTTTACACATAACGGCAGACAGCGTCCCCTTTTTACACATAACGGCAGACAGCGTGCCCTTGTTACACATAGCGGCAGACAGCGTACACTTTTTACACATAACGGCAGACAGCGTGCCCTTGTTAAACATAGCGGCAGACAGCGTACACTTTTTACACATAACGGCAGACAGCGTCCCCTTTTTACACATTACGGCAGACAGCATGCACTTGTTACACATTACGGCAGACAGCGTCCCCCTTTTTACACATTACGGCAGACAGATTCCCCATTTTTACACATCACGTCAGGCAGATTCCCCCTTTTTACACATCACGTCAGGCAGATTCCCCCTTTTTACACATCACGTCAGGCAGATTCCCATTTTTTACACATTACGGCAGAGATTCCCCCTTTATACACATTACGGCAGGCAGATTCCCCCTTTTTACACATTACATCAGGCAGATTCCCCTTTTTTACACATTGCGGCAGGCAGATTATCCCTTTTTACACATTACATCAGGCAGATTCCCCCTTTTTACACATTGCGGCAGGCAGATTCCCCCTTTTTACACATTGCGGCAGGCAGATTCCCCCTTTTTACACATTGCGGCAGGCAGATTCCCCCTTTTTACACATTACATCAGGCAGATTCCCGCTTTTTACACATTGCGGCAGGCATATTCCCCATTTTTACACATTACGGCAGACAGTCCCAAGTAAGACAGAAGGAAAGAAAGAAAGAAAGAAAGAAAGAAAGAGACAGAAAGAAAGAAAGAAAGAAAGAAAGAAAGAAAGAAAGAAAGAAAGAAAGAGAAAGAAAGAAAGAAAGAAGAATTATACTTACCCTCTCCGCTGGCTCAGGCTCCTCGGTGCTGCTTCTGGTCACAATTCCCGGGCAGGAGAGAAGGAGGAGGGAGGTGGAGGAGGAAGCCGCAGCAGCGCTGTGTTATTGGTGGAGGCGCTGCTGCTGCCCCTCTGCTTCACTATAGGCTGTTTCCCCCGTGGCCGCTGCAGTGCGCTCCTCTCCTCTCTGGGCGGCTGTGTGCTGCGGGCACACAGCGGCATGTAATGTGTCAGTTTGACTCATTACATGCTTTGGGCCCCTGGACAGAGGCGGGCCCCAGTGCAACGCACAGGTTGCACTGGCGGTAGGTCCGCCTCTGCTTGCCTTCTACAACAAATGTAGTAATTATATTACAACAACAGAAAATTATAGTTATAAACAATGTTGGGTTAAGCGGCAGCAGTATGGTTTGAAATTAATTGTGTAAGACCTACTTAATAACATGGGGGGTAATTCAGGGATCCATTCAATTTGCCGGCTGTCGGGATCCCGTCGGTCAGGATGCCGATGCAGCCGTAATACTGGCGCACAGGGGCTATTTCCACTTGTGGGCATCCACTACACCCATAGAGTAAGAATAGAACCTGTGTTGCAGCTCACAACCGAGCCCGCAGCGTAACGCGTGCAGCGAGCTCACAAGGGGACTTGTACCGCTCGTCCTGCTGCCAGCATTCTGCGGGATGGGATACCGCTGTTGAGGTACTGACAGCCGGCATCCCACCCGGCGGGATTATGTATGTAATCCGTAATTCAGATGTGGTTGGAGTTTACATGCAGCAAAGTACCGATTATCGGTACAATGCGCATGTGAAGGACTCGTTGGTTTGATGCCTCCTACTGCATTACCATATTAGTGCTATCGCTGCTGCTTCTATATAAGAGCAGCGATAGCAACTCCGACTATGGGGGTCATTCCGAGTTGATCGTTAGCTGCATTCGTTCGCTGTGCAGCGATGAGGCAAAAAAACTGCACTTCTGCGCATGTGTATGCGGCGCAATGCGCACGTGCGACGTACTATTACAACGAACTATGTAGTTTCACACAGGGTCTAGCGAAGCTTTTCAGTCGCACTGCTGGCCGCAGAGTGATTGACAGGAAGGGGACGTTTCTGGGTGGCAACTGACCGTTTTCAGGGAGTGTTTGAAAAAACGCAGGCGTGCCAGGAAAAACACAGGCGTGGCTGGGCGAACGCAGGGCGTGTTCGTGACGTCAAAACAGGGACTGAACAGTCTGTAGTGATCTCAAGCGCTGAGTAGGTCTGAAGCTACTCTGAAACTGCACAACATTTTTTTGTAGCCGCTCTGCGATCCTTTCGTTCACACTTCTGCTAAGCTAAATTACACTCCCAGTGGGCGGTGGCATAGCGTTTGCACGGCTGCTAAAAATAGCTAGCGAGCGATCAACTCGGAATGACCACCTATATCTGAATTAGCCCCAAGTTACTACACTAAGGTGTAACCAACCAATCATACTGTATATTAGCTTTGACCCCCCTCAGCAAAGTAAAACAGATAAAAAAATATAGATATTTTATTGGTTGCTCATCAGACAGTGTTGGCTGTACAACATTATAGAATTTATTAGCAAATGCCCTTTACAATTCATTTATTGAACATTTTTGTATTATTGGGGTAATTCCAAGTTGATCGCAGCAGGAATTTTGTTAGCAGTTGGGCAAAACCATGGCCCTCATTCCGAGTTGTTCGCTCGTTAGTGTTTTTCGCAACGGAGCGATTAGTCGCAAACTGCGCATGCGCAATGTTCGCAGTGCGTCTGCGCCAAGTAAATTTGCAAAAAAGTTTGGTATTTTACTCACGGCTTAACGAAGAAATTTCTTCGTTCTGGTGATCGGAGTGTGATTGACAGGAAGTTGGTGTTTCTGGGCGGAAACTGGCCGTGTTATGGGTGTGTGCGGAAAAACGCTGCCGTTTCTGGGAAAAACGCGGGAGTAGCTGGAGAAACGGGGGAGTGTCTGGGCGAACGCTGGGTGTGTTTGTGACGTCAAACCAGGAACGAAACTGACTGAACTGATCGCAGTGGCAGAGTAAGTCTCGAGCTACTCAGAAACTGCAAATAAATTTCTATTCGCAATTCTGCTAATCTTTCGTTCGCAATTCTGCAAAGCTAAGATTCACTCCCAGTAGGCTGCGGCTTAGCGTGTGCAAAGCTGCTAAAAGCAGATAACGAGCGAACAACTCGGAATGAGGGCCCATGTGCAGTGCAGGGGAGGCAGATATAACATGTGCAGAGAGAGAGTTAGATTTGGGTGTGGTGTGTTCAAACTGAAATCTAAATTGCAGTGTAAAAATAAAGCAGGCAGTATTTACCCTGCACAGAAACAAAATAACTCACCCAAATCTAACTCTCTCTGCAAATGTTATATCTGCCCCCCCCCCCCACCGCAGTGCACATGGTTTTGCCCAATTGCTAACAAACTTGCTGCTGCTATCAACTCAGAATTACCCCCCATATACAGATGTAGCCACGCTTATCATACTGCGATGTGGCATGCTGCATCACGGCTTGCTACATGGAATGCTAGTCGCAACCTTGCATGCCATGCAGCATGCCGTGATACAGCCTGCAACACTGCAGTAAGATGAGCATGACATAGGGGGTAATTCTGACCCGTTTGCACGCATCGGTACTTCGCTGCGGTGTGAACGGGTCGGAACTGTTCATGCGCCGCTCCTGCAATGCGCACGCACGTCATTGCCCAGTGACAGCCGTCGCCGGGCAACGACCAGAAGAGAGAAGAAAGTGATCGCTAGCGTTCTGGGGCAGATATTCACCGTTTTCCGGGCATGGAGATCCGAATGCAAGAGTGTATAGGCATTTGGAGGACGGTTCTCTGACGTCAATTCCGGGACCTTCATCGCTCGATCCGTCGCACAGGGTAAGTAACTGCAGGGCTGGTCTTGTTCTGCACATAAAAAATTTGCATAGCAGGGCGGCACAAGCGATCGCAGCCCTGCTATGCTAAAATACACTCCCCCATAGGCGGCATCTTGTTGATCGCACGAGCAGCAAAAAGTTGCTACGTGTGAACAACTCGGAATGACCCCATAGACAAAAGGTCAACATGGATAAAAGCAACACTAGAAAAGGTCAACGTGTTTAAAAGGTCAACCGGTTCATATGGTTGACAAGATACTGGTCGACACACTTATGACCAACGTGTTTTTTGGGTGGATTTCATGTTTGTTTACTTTTTCCTTCCTTGACTATCCATGTCACAAATCATAATCTTAGTAACCTTGTGGCGAGCAAAACGAGACAACGTGTCCAAAGCGCGGAGAGCAAGCAAGTCTGCGAGGGGGGAGAGTTTCAACAATTGGTGGTCCCAGATGTCAAAACTATCCACACTAACCCCAAGAATGCAAAAAAAGGGTGTGTCGACCATTTTTGTGACGACCTTTGTCATGTCGATACTTTGACCATGTCAATCTCTTGTCCATGTCGACCTTTTGTTTATGATGACCTAGTGCCTGTCATCCATATGGGGTTGGACCTATTACATTGTAGAAATTCTATACCACACCTGTAGCAGGCAGCACATCAAACCAAATCTAAATGAATCAAAGTAACATTATCAGTATTTTTATACCATTTTACATGGAAAATTGATTGAAAAGAGAAAAAACGTGAGAATATTCTTGCTTCCTAATAGTGAGTTTCAGCACATCTGCTCTCCCTGACACCTATTAATAATGAAGCAACAACATTTCTACTTTTCTTGTCATCAAAACATAGGCTGTCATTAGGACAGAGATATTTCCTGATTACTAGCAAACAGATGTTGCTGCATTCATGGGTACTGATCCAAATATTTCTGGAACATTTACAAAATAAACAGTTTCCCTTGTATGCATTGGGAAAAAATGACTAAAGTAAAATATGTCATCTGGTACTATATAAATAATTAGTAGCCAAATAATACATAAATAATGCATAATATATTTAAACATGATACAGTATCTGTAATAGGTTATTTTTACGGATGTATTCGGAGTGTTTACATAAATACATCCAGGTGTATCTAATAAAATGCATGCGTAATGAAAATCGCAGGTGAGAAATTGCTTTATTTATGAAAAGTGTGCTTACATTTCTATGAAATAATAGTTTCATTTATTTCCTTATAAAACAGTCCCTGTCATTTTATCTTGGATTAAAAAAAAAAAAATGTTGTTTCTATTCTTCTGTGAGTTTGATCAGTGACATTTATAGATCTGGCAGGTATAACTGATGCTTTAAGCCATTTTTTTAATCAGTAAGTCCTTCCACAGGCCCGTATGCAGGATGGCCATAATTAAACATCATATTTAGAGCAGCAGTACAGTAGTTTGTTCTAGCATAATACCACTTTCAGACATATGACCGGGAATTTCCCTGCTCAGACCCGGATATTTCACCACTGAAAAATCCCAGGTTTTTGCGCGAGCCCCCCTTTCACACTAAACCTGAGACCTCGTATACACACATACATTTCATATACACACATCGCACTCATACACACACATGTCATACACACACACTGGGTTAGGGAAGCAGGTAACGATCGTCCTGCTTCCTGCATACTAACGGCCAGGATGCTGCTGCCGGTATATAGACAGCCGGCATCTCGGCCGTCGGTAAATCATACTGAATCTTTTTCTCCATATAGCCAGTGGAATACAGTGGTGTGTAAGATGGGAGCCTGCCCACCCATCAGGCACCTAAACTCAGGGTGTCAGAACCAGTGCTGCACCAGGTCATAGTTTGGTGCCCTGAGCAGGCCCCGCCCAGAGTGCATCACAACCACCACCTTCTTCCAGCTCTCTTTCTCTGTCACCTATACAACACCCCAATCCCCTAACCTCCCCACTGTTATATATAATACTAGCTGGAGTAACCGGCGTTTCCCAGGATTCTAAGAATGCCTGTTTCCAAAAATAAATATAAATATTAAACACACAGTATAGATAACATTGTAGATAGCTGAATACCTGTGCTTTGCTACGGGATGAGGATGGTAAATTAGAATGATAGTTGTTTGTTAATTTACGTTGGTTGGAGATCTAGTATATATAGGCATATCTTGCTTCCCTGACACACTTTGTGTAGTGGCCGGACCCCTTTTTGGTCTCCCAAGGGACCCTGCTCTTCACACTATACAACTCTCAGTCTGTGGCTTCCTGCTGCCTCCATTCCCCTCCACACATCATGTCAGTGCCCCTGTGAAATTATCAATTTTTTTTTACAGTTTCTTATATAGCGCAGCACATTATGTATCTCCTGATATACTCTGTGCTGCTGGGGGGCCGTGCTACTTCCACTATATAACTCTCAGTGTGTGGGTTTGTGCTACCTGCATTCTCTTCCTCACATCATGTCACTGGCCCTGTCACATGCAGCCCTGTCATCACTGACATATCATGCATGTCCTGATATACTCTGTGCTGCTGGCTCGCCCCTAGGGGTGCTAGCGGTGTCTTACCCCCACAGTGTTTGTTCCCAGAGTGTAAGTCCTATGTGTAGCAAGTTTGGTGTAAATTGCTCCAGGCCTTCCACAGTTTTGCTGTCTGCTGACATACTCTGTGCTGCTGTCCCACCCCTAGGGGTGCTAGGGGTGTCTGACAGTGTTTGTTTCCAAATTGTAAGGCATATGTGTACCAATTTTTGAGTACATTGCTCCAGCAATTCGGAGTTATGCTGTCTCCTGATATACTCTGTGCTGCTGTCTGTCCCCCTAGGGGTGCTAGGGATTTCAAATTGTTTTAGTTGCCTCCGCCGTGTTTTAATACGCTCGTATGTAAAATTTCATGATTTTCGCTTGTAAACTGTGGATTTGTATAGAAAGACAGAACGACGCATTTTAATTTTTGTATATTAGATGATTAAGTGCTGGGTTCACCCTACATTCCCCCTAGAGGTGCCATTTTCCCTGTGATATCTTCGGGAAGATGGCAGGCACACATTGAAGGCAAAGACTCTGGCACTTTTCCAGAAACTTTGTTCTCTAGTGGCCAGCGTCATCTTCCCATATATCACTAGGAAGATGGCACTGGCCGGAGAAAAGGGACTCGCTTCCTGATCAAGTAAGGTAGGAAGTAGGTGTCTTCACCCGAGCCCTTCCTGTGTTAAAATTGAGCCCCACGGCAGCACTGCAATTATTTTATTTTTTTACATAATTTAATATCAACGGACATCATCCAGTAGCGGATCTTGCCACGGGCAAGCAGGACTTTTGCCCGGGGCGCCGCCTTCCGGAGGGCGCTTGCGCCATCAGGAGGGCGCCGCACCGTGGCAAGATCCGCCACTGCTGCCTGCTGTGTCCCCCGTCCGCCTCCGCTGCCCGCTGCCGTCCCCGTCCGCCTCCTGTGAAGGGAACTAGACGCTATTCGTCTAGTTTCCCTTCGTGGAGAGTAACTTTGCTGAGCGGTGCGCGATTACGTCATCGCGCACCGCACAGCAAAGGTCCTCTCCACGAAGGGAACTAGACGCATAGCGTCTAGTTTCTCTTCGTGGAGAGGACCTTTTGCTGTGCGGTGCGCGATGACGTCATCACGCACCGCTCAGCATTCAAGCGGCGCTAGCAATGTACAGGGGGCGTAACTGACCATGCCTCCTGTATTAGGACACGCCCCTTTTCCTGCCCGGGGCGCAGAGTGCCCTTGAACCGGCCCTGACATCATCACATCCACTTTTTTAAGTCACGCCCCCCTTGCCAGGGCCCGGCATAACTCTCTATACCCCTGATTATATATACAGTATTATACTGTACAAGTGACAGACAAATCATTAACCTTCTCCTCTCCCTTTCTCTATTTCTTTCCTCGTTTTCTATTTTTCAGTTATTCTAATTGTCGTTACAGCTCTGCTTGGCACCAATGCTCAGTACATTCTCCAAGTTTGACTATCCTGGAGAATTAGAATATTAGTGCTATAGTGTATAATGGTCAAGGACTCCTGATTGGCAGCTGCCATAACACACCCTCACATACACAAGCATTTTTATAATGGGTGCAGTGCGTGCAGTGCACACGGGCCCCTGAGTGCAGAGGGTGCCCCCACTGCACACGCTGCACTAATTTTTAAAATACTCACCCCTCTGGAGTCCAGTGCCGACATCCGCAGTACTGTTAAAACACCGTGAAAATGGCTCGGCTGCCATTTTCACGGAGTTCTGCACATGCGCAGTAGAGAAATCTCAGGGAAAATGGCCGCCATGCCATTTTCCTGGAGATCTGCGCATGTGCAGTAGAGTGTCAGCCCTCTAGTGCTCAGGCTCTCAGCGCTGCCAGCAGAGAGGTGCGGGCCGAAACGGAGGAGGCTGAACACGGGCCCCCTCCTCTCTTTAAACACCCCTGCTCACATATATTCTTCAGACTGTTCTACTGGAAGAATCCCTGCCTTGCTGCAGTGATCTACTGTATACCAGTTCCATACAACAGCAACAATACACTGCTGAGGCTCTTTGTGACACTCAAATATTCAAGGTCTGATATCGAACTTAAACTTGGCTCAAAATAACTATATGCAGAAGTTATTGATAGATACCAAATAGAAAAAGAGATTGCCCAGTTAATGTACCTCTGGTTTATTATACATTTGATAGATCATCCATCCACCACCTGAAAATATCAGTGTGTATGACATAAATCTATATAATTTCCTGTTGTGACAATATTGTAAGACACAGAAGGAGGTTGTTGTCACTGTTAGAAGGATAGAGAGAAAATGATACATTGCACTTTGAAGCGTATGGTTTTATTACAACATTCCTCTGAACATCTTTGCAACATTACAGCATTGCTACGCTTCATTCTGTGCAGGAAAACAGTTAAAAAATAATCCTTTCTCATGAAATATTTATGTGTTAGACACATCACTAAAAGCAGTGCGTGATTACAGGGACTGGATTATATGATTGTAACATAATTGCTTTATTTTTAGTTCTTGGTGCATAAGGAAAACAAGGTCTAGAAGAAAATGTGCTGTGAAGTTTGGTAACAGGGTACATTAGTCAAGAAACACACAGATAGCAGAGGTGGATTTAGACTTCATTGGGCCCTAAGTAAGACACAGATTCCTCAATCAATCCTCAGTGTGCCCCCCCCCAATTGTAGTAGAGAGGTCCCCACTCATTATCCCGCCCCCATTCAGTGTATGCTCCGCTGATTATAGCAGGCGGATGGTAGTTGTACTAGTGTATTTATTATTATTTATTACCAGTTATTTATAGTGATGAGCGGGTTTGGTTCCTCGGAATCCGAACCCCCCCGAACTTCACCCTTTTTTGCAAGGTTCCAAGCAGACTCGGATCCTCCCGCCTTGCTCGGTTAACCCGAGCGCGCCCGAACGTCATCATCCCGCGGTTGGATTCTCGCGAGATTCGTATTCGATATAAGGAGCCGCGCGTCGCCGCCATTTTTCACTCGTGCATTGGAGATGATCGTGAGAGGACGTGGCTGGCGTCCTCTCAGTTTCTATGTTCAGTGTGCTGCAAATATCTGTGCTCAGTGTGCTGCAAATATCCGTGCTCAGTGTGCTGCAAATATCTACGTTCTCTGCCTGAAAAACGCTCCATATCTGTGCTCAGTGTGCTGCAAATATCTGTGCTCAGTGTGCTAATGGCTTTATTGTGGGGACTGGGGACCAGCATTATTATATAGTAGGAGGACAGTGCAGAGTTTTGCTGACCAGTGACCACCAGTATTATACGTTCTCTGCCTGAAAAATGCTCCATATCTGTGCTGCATTGTAGTATATAGTAGGAGGACAGTGCAGAATTTTGCTGACCACCAGTATATATATAGCAGTGTAGTACAGTAGTCCACTGCTCTACCTCTGTGTCTTCAAGTATACTATCCCATCCATACCTGTGGTGCATTTAAGTTTTGCACAGTATATATATAGTAGGAGGACAGTGCATAATTTTGCTGACCACCAGTATATAATATATAGAAGTACGGCACAGTAGGCCACTGCTCTACCTACCTCTGTGTCGTCAAGTATACTATCCCATCCATACCTGTGGTGCATTTAAGTTTTTGCACAGTATATATATAGAAGGAGGACAGTGCATAATTTTGCTGACCACCAGTATATAATATATAGCAGTACGGTACAGTAGGCCACTGCTCTACCTACCTCTGTGTCGTCAAGTATACTATCCCATCCCTACCTGTGGAGCATTTAAGTTTTGCACAGTATATATATAGTAGGAGGACAGTGCATAATTTTGCTGACCACCAGTATATAATATATAGCAGTACGGTACAGTAGGCCACTGTTCTACCTACCTATGTGTCGTCAAGTATACTATCCATCCATACCTGTGGTGCATTTCAGTTGTGCGCAGTATATATATAGTAGGAGGACAGTGCATAATTTTGCTGACCACCAGTATATAATATATAGCAGTACGGTACAGTAGGCCACTGCTCTACCTACCTCTGTGTCGTCAAGTATACTATCCATCCATACCTGTGGTGCATTTAAGTTTTGCACAGTACATATATAGTAGGAGGACAGTGCATAATTTTGCTGACCACCAGTATATAATATATAGCAGTACAGTACAGTAGGCCACTGCTCTACCAACCTCTGTGTCGTCAAATATACTATCCATCCCTACCTGTGGTGCATTTAAGGTTTGCACAGTATATATATAGTAGGAGGACAGTGCATAATTTTGCTGACCACCAGTATATAATATATAGCAGTACGGTACAGTAGGCCACTGCTCTACCTACCTCTGTGTCGTCAAGTATACTATCCATCCATACCTGTGGTGCATTTCAGTTGTGCGCAGTATATATAGTTATAGGCCATTGCTATTGATATATTTCTGGCATATAATTCCACACATTAAAAAATGGAGAACAAAAATGTGGAGGGTAAAATAGGGAAAGATCAAGATCCACTTCCACCTCGTGCTGAAGCTGCTGCCACTAGTCATGGCCGAGACGATGAAATGCCATCAACGTCGTCTGCCAAGGCCGATGCCCAATGTCATAGTAGAGAGCATGTAAAATAAAAAAAATAAAGCTCAGCAAAATGACCCAAAAATCTAAATCAAAATCGTCTGAGGAGAAGCGTAAACTTGCCAATGTGCCATTTACGACACGGAGTGGCAACGAACGGCTGAGGGCCTGGCCTATGTTCATGGCTAGTGGTTCAGCTTCACATGAGGATGGAAGCACTCATCCTCCTGCTAGAAAACTTAAAAGAGTTAAGATGGCAAAAGCACAGCAAAGAACTGTGCGTTCTTCTAAATCACAAATCCCCAAGGAGAGTCCAATTGTGTCGGTTGCGATGCCTGACCTTCCCAACACTGGACGGGAAGAAGTGGCGCCTTCCACCATTTGCACGCCACCTGCAAGTGCGGGAAGGAGCACCCGCTGTCCAGTTCCTGATAGTCAAATTGAAGATGTCACTGTTGAAGTACACCTGGATGAGGATATGGGTGTTGCTGGCGCTGGGGAGGAAATTGACAAGGAGGATTCTGATGGTGAGGTGGTTTGTTTAAGTCAGGCACCTGGGGAGACACCTGTTGTCCGTGGGACGAATATGGCCATTGACATGCCTGGTTAAAATACAAAAGAAATCACCTCTTCGGTTTGGAATTATTTCAACAGAAATGTGGACAACTGGTGTCAAGCCGTGTGTTGCCTTTGTCAAGCTGTAATAAGTAGGGGTAAGGATGTTAACCACCTAGGAACATCCTCCCTTATACGTCACCCTTAGCGCATTCATCAGAAGTCATTGACAAGTTCAAAAACTTTGGGTGACAGCGGAAGCAGTCCACTGCCAACTAAATCCCTTCCTCTTGTAACCAAGCTCCTGCAAACCACACCACCAACTCCCTCAGTGTCAATTTCCTCCTTAGACAGGAAAGCCAATAGTCCTGCAGGCCATGTCACTGTCAAGTCTGATGAGTCCTCTCCTGCCTGGGATTCCTCCGATGCATCCTTGAGTGTAACGTCTACTGCTGCTGGCGCTGCTGTTGTTGCTGCTGGGAGTCGATCGTCATCCCAGAGGGGAAGTCGGAAGACCACTTGTACTACTTCCAGTAAGCAATTGACTGTCCAACAGTCCTTTGCGAGGAAGATGAAATATCACAGCAGTCATCCTGCTGCAAAGCGGATAACTCAGGCCTTGGCAGCCTGGGTGGTGAGAAACGTGTTTCCGGTATCCACCGATAATTCACAGGGAACTAGAGAATTGATTGAGGTACTGTGTCCCCGGTACCAAATACCATCTAAATTCCATTTCTCTGGGCAGGCGATACCGAAAATGTACACAGACATCAGAAAAAGAGTCACCAGTGTCCTAAAAAATGCAGTTGTACCCAATGTCCACTTAACCACGGACATGTGGACAAGTGGACCAGGGCAAACTCAGGACTATATGACTGTGACAGCCCACTGGGTAGATGTATTGCCTTCCGCAGCAAGAACAGCAGCGGCGGCACCAGTAGCAGCATCTCGCAAACGCCAACTCGTTCCTAGGCAGGCTACGCTTTGTATCACCGCTTTCCATAAGAGGCACACAGCTGACAACCTCTTACGGAAACTGAGGAACATCATCGCAGAATGGCTTACCCCAATTGGACTCTCCTGGGGATTTGTGACATCGGACAACGCCACCAATATTGTGCGTGCATTACATCTGGGCAAATTCCAGCACGTCCCATGTTTTGCACATACATTGAATTTGGTGGTGCAGAATTATTTAAAAAACGACAGGGGCGTGCAAGAGATGCTGTCGGTGGCCCGAAGAATTGCGGGCCACTTTCGGCATTCAGCCACCGCGTGCCGAAGACTGGAGCACCAGCAAACACTCCTGAACCTGCCCTGCCATCATCTGAAGCAAGAGGTGGTAACAAGGTGGAATTCAACCCTCTATATGCTTCAGCGGATGTAGGAGCAGCAAAAGGCCATTCAAGCCTATACAGCTACCTACGATATAGTGAAAGGATGGGGAATGCACCTGACTCAAGCGCAGTGGAGAATGATTTCAACGTTGTGCAAGGTTCTGCAACCCTTTGAACTTGCCACACGTAAAGTCAGTTCAGACACTGCCAGCCTGAGTCACGTCATTCCCCTCATCAGGCTTTTGCAGAAGAAGCTGGAGAGATTGAAGGAGGAGCTAAAACAGAGCGATTCCGCTAGGCATGTGGGACTTGTGGATGGAGCCCTTAATTCGCTTAACCAGGATTCACGGGTGGTCAATCTGTTGAAATCAGAGCACTACATTTTGGCCACCGTGCTCGATCCTAGATTTAAAACCTACGTTGTATCTCTCTTTCCGGCAGACACAAGTCTGCAGAGGTTCAAAGACCTGCTGGTGAGAAAATTGTCAAGTCAAGTGGAACGTGACCCGTCAACAGCTCCTCCTTCACATTCTCCCGCAACTGGGGCTGCGAGGAAAATAGAGATGAGCGCCTGAAATTTTTCGGGTTTTGTGTTTTGGTTTTGGGTTCGGTTCCGCGGCCGTGTTTTGGGTTCGAACGCGTTTTGGCAAAACCTCACCGAATTTTTTTTGTCGGATTCGGGTGTGTTTTGGATTCGGGTGTTTTTTTCAAAAAACCCTAAAAAACAGCTTAAATCATAGAATTTGGGGGTCATTTTGATCCCAAAGTATTATTAACCTCAAAAACCATAATTTACACTCATTTTCAGTCTATTCTGAATACCTCACACCTCACAATATTATTTTTAGTCCTAAAATTTGCACCGAGGTCGCTGTGTGAGTAAGATAAGCGACCCTAGTGGCCGACACAAACACCGGGCCCATCTAGGAGTGGCACTGCAGTGTCACGCAGGATGTCCCTTCCAAAAAACCCTCCCCAAACAGCACATGACGCAAAGAAAAAAAGAGGCGCAATGAGGTAGCTGTGTGAGTAAGATTAGCGACCCTAGTGGCCGACACAAACACCGGGCCCATCTAGGAGTGGCACTGCAGTGTCACGCAGGATGGCCCTTCCAAAAAACCCTCCCCAAACAGCACATGACGCAAAGAAAAAAAGAGGCGCAATGAGGTAGCTGTGTGAGTAAGATTAGCGACCCTAGTGGCCGACACAAACACCGGGCCCATCTAGGAGTGGCACTGCAGTGTCACGCAGGATGTCCCTTCCAAAAAACCCTCCCCAAACAGCACATGACGCAAAGAAAAAAAGAGGCGCAATGAGGTAGCTGTGTGAGTAAGATTAGCGACCCTAGTGGCCGACACAAACACCGGGCCCATCTAGGAGTGGCACTGCAGTGTCACGCAGGATGTCCCTTCCAAAAAACCCTCCCCAATCAGCACATGATGCAAAGAAAAAGAAAAGAAAAAAGAGGTGCAAGATGGAATTGTCCTTGGGCCCTCCCACCCACCCTTATGTTGTATAAACAAAACAGGACATGCACACTTTAACCAACCCATCATTTCAGTGACAGGGTCTGCCACACGACTGTGACTGATATGACTGGTTGGTTTGGACCCCCCCCAAAAAAGAAGCAATTAATCTCTCCTTGCACAAACTGGCTCTACAGAGGCAAGATGTCCACCTCATCTTCACCCTCCGATATATCACCGTGTACATCCCCCTCCTCACAGATTATCAATTCGTCCCCACTGGAATCCACCATCTCAGCTCCCTGTGTACTTTGTGGAGGCAATTGCTGCTGGTCAATGTCTCCGCGGAGGAATTGATTATAATTCATTTTAATGAACATCATCTTCTCCACATTTTCTGGATGTAACCTCGTACGCCGATTGCTGACAAGGTGAGCGGCGGCACTAAACACTCTTTCGGAGTACACACTTGTGGGAGGGCAACTTAGGTAGAATAAAGCCAGTTTGTGCAAGGGCCTCCAAATTGCCTCTTTTTCCTGCCAGTATAAGTACGGACTGTGTGACGTGCCTACTTGGATGCGGTCACTCATATAATCCTCCACCATTCTATCAATGTTGAGAGAATCATATGCAGTGACAGTAGACGACATGTCCGTAATCGTTGTCAGGTCCTTCAGTCCGGACCAGATGTCAGCATCAGCAGTCGCTCCAGACTGCCCTGCATCACCGCCAGCGGGTGGGCTCGGAATTCTGAGCCTTTTCCTCGCACCCCCAGTTGCGGGAGAATGTGAAGGAGGAGATGTTGACAGGTCGCGTTCCGCTTGACTTGACAATTTTGTCACCAGCAGGTCTTTCAACCCCAGCAGACCTGTGTCTGCCGGAAAGAGAGATCCAAGGTAGGCTTTAAATCTAGGATCGAGCACGGTGGCCAAAATGTAGTGCTCTGATTTCAACAGATTGACCACCCGTGAATCCTTGTTAAGCGAATTAAGGGCTGCATCCACAAGTCCCACATGCCTAGCGGAATCGCTCCCTTTTAGCTCCTTCTTCAATGCCTCCAGCTTCTTCTGCAAAAGCCTGATGAGGGGAATGACCTGACTCAGGCTGGCAGTGTCTGAACTGACTTCACGTGTGGCAAGTTCAAAGGGCATCAGAACCTTGCACAACGTTGAAATCATTCTCCACTGCACTTGAGACAGGTGCATTCCACCTCCTATATCGTGCTCAATTGTATAGGCTTGAATGGCCTTTTGCTGCTCCTCCAACCTCTGAAGCATATAGAGGGTTGAATTCCACCTCGTTACCACTTCTTGCTTCAGATGATGGCAGGGCAGGTTCAGTAGTTTTTGGTGGTGCTCCAGTCTTCTGTACGTGGTGCCTGTACGCCGAAAGTGTCCCGCAATTTTTCTGGCCACCGACAGCATCTCTTGCACGCCCCTGTCGTTTTTTAAAAAATTCTGCACCACCAAATTCAAGGTATGTGCAAAACATGGGACGTGCTGGAATTTGCCCATATTTAATGCACACACAATATTGCTGGCGTTGTCCGATGCCACAAATCCACAGGAGAGTCCAGTTGGGGTAAGCCATTCCGCGATGATCTTCCTCAGTTGCCGTAAGAGGTTTTCAGCTGTGTGCGTATTCTGGAAAGCGGTGATACAAAGCGTAGCCTGCCTAGGAAAGAGTTGGCGTTTGCGAGATGCTGCTACTGGTGCTGCCGCTGCTGTTCTTGCGGCGGGAGTCCATACATCTACCCAGTGGGCTGTCACAGTCATATAGTCCTGACCCTGCCCTGCTCCACTTGTCCACATGTCCGTGGTTAAGTGGACATTGGGTACAACTGCATTTTTTAGGACACTGGTGAGTCTTTTTCTGACGTCCGTGTACATTCTCGGTATCGCCTGCCTAGAGAAGTGGAACCTAGATGGTATTTGGTAACGGGGGCACACTGCCTCAATAAATTGTCTAGTTCCCTGTGAACTAACGGCGGATACCGGACGCACGTCTAACACCAACATAGTTGTCAAGGACTCAGTTATCCGCTTTGCAGTAGGATGACTGCTGTGATATTTCATCTTCCTCGCAAAGGACTGTTGAACAGTCAATTGCTTACTGGAAGTAGTACAAGTGGGCTTACGACTTCCCCTCTGGGATGACCATCGACTCCCAGCGGCAACAACAGCAGCGCCAGCAGCAGTAGGCGTTACACGCAAGGATGCATCGGAGGAATCCCAGGCAGGAGAGGACTCGTCAGAATTGCCAGTGACATGGCCTGCAGGACTATTGGCATTCCTGGGGAAGGAGGAAATTGACACTGAGGGAGTTGGTGGGGTGGTTTGCGTGAGCTTGGTTACAAGAGGAAGGGATTTACTGGTCAGTGGACTGCTTCCGCTGTCACCCAAAGTTTTTGAACTTGTCACTGACTTATTATGAATGCGCTGCAGGTGACGTATAAGGGAGGATGTTCCGAGGTGGTTAACGTCCTTACCCCTACTTATTACAGCTTGACAAAGGGAACACACGGCTTGACACCTGTTGTCCGCATTTCTGGTGAAATACCTCCACACCGAAGAGCTGATTTTTTTGGTATTTTCACCTGGCATGTCAACGGCCATATTCCTCCCACGGACAACAGGTGTCTCCCCGGGTGCCTGACTTAAACAAACCACCTCACCATCAGAATCCTCCTGGTCAATTTCCTCCCCAGCGCCAGCAACACCCATATCCTCCTCATCCTGGTGTACTTCAACACTGACATCTTCAATCTGACTATCAGGAACTGGACTGCGGGTGCTCCTTCCAGCACTTGCAGGGGGCGTGCAAATGGTGGAAGGCGCATGCTCTTCACGTCCAGTGTTGGGAAGGTCAGGCATCGCAACCGACACAATTGGACTCTCCTTGTGGATTTGGGATTTCGAAGAATGCACAGTTCTTTGCTGTGCTGCTTTTGCCAGCTTGAGTCTTTTCATTTTTCTAGCGAGAGGCTGAGTGCTTCCATCCTCATGTGAAGCTGAACCACTAGCCATGAACATAGGCCAGGGCCTCAGCCGTTCCTTGCCACTCCGTGTGGTAAATGGCATATTGGCAAGTTTACGCTTCTCCTCCGACAATTTTATTTTAGGTTTTGGAGTCCTTTTTTTACTGATATTTGGTGTTTTGGATTTGACATGCTCTGTACTATGACATTGGGCATCGGCCTTGGCAGACGACGTTGCTGGCATTTCATCGTCTCGGCCATGACTAGTGGCAGCAGCTTCAGCACGAGGTGGAAGTGGATCTTGATCTTTCCCTAATTTTGGAACCTCAACATTTTTGTTCTCCATATTTTAATAGGCACAACTAAAAGGCACCTCAGGTAAACAATGGAGATGGATGGATTGGATACTAGTATACAATTATGGACGGGCTGCCGAGTGCCGACACAGAGGTAGCCACAGCCGTGAACTACCGCACTGTACTGTGTCTGCTGCTAATATATAGACTGGTTGATAAAGATATAGTATACTCGTAACTAGTATGTATGTATAAAGAAAGAAAAAAAAACCACGGTTAGGTGGTATATACAATTATGGACGGGCTGCCGAGTGCCGACACAGAGGTAGCCACAGCCGTGAACTACCGCACTGTACTGTTTCTGCTGCTAATATATAGACTGGTTGATAAAGAGATAGTATACTCGTAACTAGTATGTATGTATAAAGAAAGAAAAAAAAACCACGGTTAGGTGGTATATACAATTATGGACGGGCTGCCGAGTGCCGACACAGAGGTAGCCACAGCCGTGAACTACCGCACTGTACTGTGTCTGCTGCTAATATATAGACTGGTTGATAAAGAGATAGTATACTCGTAACTAGTATGTATGTATAAAGAAAGAAAAAAAAACCACGGTTAGGTGGTATATACAATTATGGACGGGCTGCCGAGTGCCGACACAGAGGTAGCCACAGCCGTGAACTACCGCACTGTACTGTGTCTGCTGCTAATATAGACTGGTTGATAAAGAGATAGTATACTCGTAACTAGTATGTATGTATAAAGAAAGAAAAAAAAAACACGGTTAGGTGGTATATACAATTATGGACGGGCTGCCGAGTGCCGACACAGAGGTAGCCACAGCCGTGAACTACCGCACTGTACTGTGTCTGCTGCTAATATATAGACTGGTTGATAAAGAGATAGTATACTCGTAACTAGTATGTATGTATAAAGAAAGAAAAAAAAACCACGGTTAGGTGGTATATACAATTATGGACGGGCTGCCGAGTGCCGACACAGAGGTAGCCACAGCCGTGAACTACCGCACTGTACTGTGTCTGCTGCTAATATAGACTGGTTGATAAAGAGATAGTATACTCGTAACTAGTATGTATGTATAAAGAAAGAAAAAAAAACCACGGTTAGGTGGTATATACAATTATGGACGGGCTGCCGAGTGCCGACACAGAGGTAGCCACAGCCGTGAACTACCGCACTGTACTGTGTCTGCTGCTAATATATAGACTGGTTGATAAAGAGATAGTATACTCGTAACTAGTATGTATGTATAAAGAAAGAAAAAAAAACCACGGTTAGGTGGTATATACAATTATGGACGGGCTGCCGAGTGCCGACACAGAGGTAGCCACAGCCGTGAACTACCGCACTGTACTGTGTCTGCTGCTAATATAGACTGGTTGATAAAGAGATAGTATACTCGTAACTAGTATGTATGTATAAAGAAAGAAAAAAAAACCACGGTTAGGTGGTATATACAATTATGGACGGGCTGCCGAGTGCCGACACAGAGGTAGCCACAGCCGTGAACTACCGCACTGTACTGTGTCTGCTGCTAATATAGACTGGTTGATAAAGAGATAGTATACTACTAATATTATATATACTGGTGGTCAGGTCACTGGTCACTAGTCACACTGGCAGTGGCACTCCTGCAGCAAAAGTGTGCACTGTTTAATTTTAATATAATATTATGTACTCCTGGCTCCTGCTATAACCTATAACTGGCACTGCAGTAGTGCTCCCCAGTCTCCCCCACAATTATAAGCTGTGTGAGCTGAGCAGTCAGACAGATATATAATATATATAGATGATGCAGCACACTGGCCTGAGCCTGAGCAGTGCACACAGATATGGTATGTGACTGACTGAGTCACTGTGTGTATCGCTTTTTTCAGGCAGAGAACGGATATATTAAATAAACTGCACTGTGTGTCTGGTGGTCACTCACTATATAATATATTATGTACTCCTGGCTCCTGCTATAACCTATAACTGGCACTGCAGTAGTGCTCCCCAGTCTCCCCCACAATTATAAGCTGTGTGAGCTGAGCAGTCAGACAGATATATATAATATTATATATAGATAATAGATGATGCAGCACACTGGCCTGAGCCTGAGCAGTGCACACAGATATGGTATGTGACTGAGTCACTGTGTGCTGTGTATCGCTTTTTTCAGGCAGAGAACGGATTATAAAGTAAACTGCACTGTCCTCACTAGTAAACTCTCTCCACTCAGTCTCTACACTTCTACAGTAACAGTACTCCTCCTAGTCAGCTCCAGTAAATCTCTCTCAGTCTCTTATAATCTAAATGGAGAGGACGCCAGCCACGTCCTCTCCCTATCAATCTCAATGCACGTGTGATAATGGCGGCGACGCGCGGCTCCTTATATAGAATCCGAGTCTCGCGATAGAATCCGAGCCTCGCGAGAATCCGACAGCGTCATGATGACGTTCGGGCGCGCTCGGGTTAACCGAGCAAGGCGGGAAGATCCGAGTCGCTCGGACCCGTGAAAAAAAACATGAAGTTCTGGCGGGTTCGGATTCAGAGAAACCGAACCCGCTCATCTCTAGAGGAAAAGGCTAAGAATTCCGAGCCCACCCGCTGGCGGTGATGCAGGGCAGTCTGGAGCGAGTGCTGACAACTGATCCGGACTGAAGGACCTGCCAATGATTACTGACATGTCGTCTACTGTCACTGCATATGATTCTGTCACCATTGAAAGAATGGTGGAGGATTATATGAGTGACCACATCCAAGTAGGCATGTCAGACAGTCCGTATGTATACTGGCAGGAAAAAGAGGCAATTTGGAGGCCCTTGCACAAACTGGCTTTATTTTACCTAAGTTGCCCTCCCTCCAGTGTGTACTCCGAAAGAGTGATTAGTGCAGCCGCTCACCTTGTCAGCAATTGGCGTACGAGGTTACTTCCAGAAAATGTGGAGAAGATGATGTTCATCAAAATGAATTATAATCAATTCCTTCGTGGAGACATTCACCAGCAATTGCCTCCAGAAAGTACACAGGGACCTGAGATGGTGGATTCCAGTGGGGATGAATTAATAATCTGTGAGGAGGGGGATATACACAGTGAAAGGGGTGAGGAATCGGACGATGAGGAGGAGGTGGACATCTTGCCTCTGTATAGCCAGTTTGTACAAGGAGAGATTGATTGCTTCTTTTTGGTGGGGGCCCAAACCAACCAGTCATTTCAGTCACAGTCGTGTGGCAGACCCTGTCGCTGAAATGATGGGTTTGTTAAAGTGTGCATGTCCTGTTTATACAGCATAAGGGTGGGTGGGAGGGCCCAAGGACAATTCCATCTTGCACCTTTTTTTTCTTTCATTTTTCTTTGCATCATGTGCTGTTTGGGGACTATTTTTTTGAAGTGCCATCCCGTCTGATACTGCAGTGCCACTCCTAGATGGGCCAGGTGTTTGTATCGACCACTTGGGTCGCTTAGCTTAGTCACACAGCTACCTCATTGCGCCTCTTTTTTTCTTTTCATCATGTGCTGTTTGGGGACTATTTTTTTAAGTGCTATCCTGTCTGACACTGCAGTGCCACTCCTAGATGGGCCAGGTGTTTGTGTCGGCCACGTGGGTCGCTTAGCTTAGTCACACAGCTACCTCATTGCGCCTCTTTTTTTCTTTGCATCATGTGCTGTTTGGGGACTATTTTTTTGAAGTGCCATCCTGTCTGACACTGCAGTGGCACTCCTAGATGGGCCAGGTGTTTGTGTCGGCCACTTGGGTCGCTTAGCTTAGTCACACAGCTACCTCATAGCGCCTCTTTTTTTCTTTGCATCATGTGCTGTTTGGGGACTATTTTTTTGAAGTGCTATCCTGTCTGACACTGCAGTGCCACTCCTAGATGGGCCAGGTGTTTGTGTCGGCCACTTGGGTCGCTTAGCTTAGTCACACAGCTACCTCATAGCGCCTCTTTTTTTCTTTGCATCATGTGCTGTTTGGGGACTATTTTTTTGAAGTGCCATCCTGTCTGACACTGCAGTGCCACTCCTAGATGGGCCAGGTGTTTGTGTCGACCACTTGGGTCGCTTAGCTTAGTTACACATATACCTCATTGCGCCTCTTTTTTTCTTTGCATCATGTGCTGTTTGGGGACAATTTTTTTAATCTGCCATCCTGTCTGACACTGCAGTGCCACTCCTAGATGGCCAGGTGTTTGTGTCGGCCACTTGGGTCGCTTAGCTTAGTCATCCAGCGACCTCGGTGCAAATTTTAGGACTAAAAATAATATTGTAAGGTGTGAGGTGTTCAGAATAGACTGAAAATGAGTGGAAATTATGGTTATTGAGGTTAATAATACTATGGGATCAAATGGACCCCCAAATTCTATGATTTAAGCTGTTTTTTAGGGTTTTTTGTAAAAAAACACCCGAATCCAAAACACACCCGAATCCGACAAAAAAATTTCAGGGAGGTTTTGCCAAAACGCGTCCGAATCCAAAACACGGCCGTGGAACCGAATCCAAAACCAAAACACAAAACCCGAAAAATTTCCGGTGCACATCACTAGTTATTTATATATCGCACACATATTCCTTCCGCAGCGCTTTACAGAGAACATTTGGCCATTCACATCAGTCCCTTCCCCAGTGGAGCTTACAATCTACAATATATTCGCCACCACATGTACACATTGGGTTAGTTTAATTGGCTCCCAACAAAATTATCTGTATATTTTTGGATTGTAGGAGGAAACTGGAGCACCCGGAGGAAACCCATGCAAGTACAGGGAGAATATACAAACTCCACACAGTTGGGGTCATGGTTGGAATTGAACCCATGACCTGTGAGGCAGTAATGTTAGCCACGACACTGTCCATGCTGCCCTTAAAATCACACTGTAGGCACTGTGCACAGGCAGGTGCAGGCACCTGGCACCTGGCAACTATCCAGTCACTTACAGCCTGCCGGGAGTATTCTGCCAATCCCAACTGGGGACACTCCAAGTGCATTAGACGACTGAATCAGATCTGTCCACAAGTCAGCCATATTGGCATTGTACATGAAACTAATTGTGGCTACTGTATTTGCTTGTATGCAGAGGTGTACTGATCTTTATGGATGAACCACCCTTATCCACAGGCTTAGTTTGATAGTCATGCAGCATTAATTCAGACCATTGGTAAAAGTTGCATGAAGGCACAAATGAAGCAGTTATCTAGAAATGGAAAGCTGCCATGAGGACGAAACATTATGAACTATTTTGTATATTACAATAATTTTGTTTGTTTATGTGCAACAAGCCCTGTGTAATACTCAAGCAATGTGCAACGCAATTTCACATGACCCTGTGTTAGAGGATTGTATATTTGTTGTAGAAATGGAGGAGCATGAGATACATTTACTGCCAAATACTTCTGGCACATCAAACTTTTTACTAACAAAGCCTAAAGATGTGAAAAAGATCCCTTACTATAATTACATTTCACAGGCACATATCTAACAGAATGAGCATGAAATGAATGTATTGCAATGTTTTTAACTGGAAGAAGCAGAAGTGATACTGTATACTACGACAGTCATCATAGCCACCATGGGTGCAGCCAGAGCTGGATTAAGGCCTCGGAGGGCCTAGGGTACTTAAGACAGGGGGGCCCTAAGATTTAAAATTAAAATCATAGCGTCTTCAATCACTACAAAGAAAATTACAATTAGGTTGTAAATTTGAAAGAATCTTTCAGACTAATCCATCTTAAATGGAATATTTATTATTATTGCATATTTTACACAAAAACAATAATATACAATATTTTTTAATCAAAGTTTTTTTAATACAGTTGTCGTAATCTAATTTCTCCCTAGTTCCTAATAATACAAGTAGATATAATACACCCCAGAGAAATAAAATGAAACATAATGGTGCGACCACTGGACGGTACTGACTGTCCACTAAGGCATAACCCTGAGTCCTAGCTGCCGTTGCATCCTATCGTTACTTACACTTCCCCAAACTATCCTTGACCTAGTGGCGGAACCAGAGAGTGGTGTGCCTTGGTGCAAAATTCACATTACACCACACAATATGAGTCAAAATGAACATTTTACCACACGATATGAAACGAAATTCACATTACGCCACATGGTATAAGCCAAAATTCACATTACGCCACATGGTATTAGCCAAAAATCACATTACGTCACATGGTATAAGCCAAAAATCACATTACGTCACATGGTATAAGCCAAAAATCACATTACGCCACATGGTATAAGCCAAAAATCACATTACGTCACATGGTATAAGACAAAATTCACATTACGTAACATGGTATGAGCCAAAATGTACATTACGCCACACAGTATGAGCCAAAATTTACATTGCGCCACACACCAAAAGATAAAATTCACATTATGCCACACTGTATGAGCCGCAATTGACATTACGCCACACTGTAAGAGCCGCAATTCACATTACGTCACACAGTATGAGGCAAAATTCACATTACGCCACATGCGAATGAGCGGCTGCGGCCCGGCCTGAATAGACCCCATAGTACCCTCCAAACACATTATATAATACACAGTGCCCTCAAACACATTATGTGACACATGGTGCCCCTCCAAATACATTATATAACACCAGGGGCGGATCCAGAAGAAAATGATAGGGGGGGCACCATGGAAGGGGCAAGTACATTTGCGTGCGGCTTCGGTGCATGTGAGGTGGCGCTTCTTATACAATGCCCACAGTTGTAGCGCTCATTATGCAATGTCCACTGTACTGGTAGTGCCCCTTATATAGACCCCATAGTAGTGGTGTCCCTTATGCAATGCCCGTATTGCCCCCAGTAGTAATGTTGCCTGTAGTAATGCCCCCAGTCATTATGCCCCCAGAGGTAATGCCCCTGCAGTTATGACCCCAGTAGTTTAGCCACCAGTAGTAATACCCCCCTATAGTTTGCCCCATTGTAGTTTAGCCCCTGTAGTTATGCCCCCCTTACAGTTTAGCCACCAGTAGTAATGCCCCCCTGTAGTTTGCCCCATTGCAGTTTAGCCCCTGTAGTTATGCCCCCCTTATAGTTTAGCCTCCAGTAGTAATGCCCCCAATAGTTTGGCCCCTGTAGTTATGCCCCCAGTAGTTTGGCTCCCCCTGTAGTTTAGCCCCCAAGTAGTAATGCCCCTGTAGTTTAGCCCCCAAGTAGTAATGCCCCCAATAGTTTGGCCCCTGTAGTTATGCCCCCAGTAGTTTGGCTCCCCCTGTAGTTTAGCCCCCAAGTAGTAATGCCCCTGTAGTTTAGCCCCCAAGTAGTAATGCCCCCTGTAGGTGCCCCCCAGTAATAATTCCCCCAGTAGCTGCCCCCCCAGTAATAATGCCCCCAGTAGCTGCCCCCCCAGTAGTGATGCCCCCAGTTATAATGCCCCCAGTAGTAATGCCCCCCCTCAGTAGTAATGCCCCCCTCAGTAGTAATGCCCCTTGTTGATGCCCCCCCCAGTAGTAATGCCCCTTGTTGGTGCCCCCCCAGTAGTAATGTCCCCCCATAGTTTCCCCCAGGAGATGCCCCCGCTGCATTAAGGAAGAAAAAAACATAATACTTACCGAGCCCCGTTCCCGCGCCGCTGCAGTCCTCCTTCTGGCTGGCGTCCTCTCCTCAGTACTATGAGAGAGACGTCATGACTGACGTCTCTCCCATAGCGCACGGCGCAGTGACAGCGCCGGAAGCCGGAGCTCAGTACTGAGCTCCTGCCTTCGGCTACCGCTGTGCAGGGAGATGACGGGCGCCCGCTGAGATTGTGTTACCAGCGGGCGCCCGTCATCTCCCTGTGCGGCGCCGACGCCGCGCGGGGGGGGGGGAAGCCACAAATGACAGGGGGGGCACGGGCCCGAGTGCCCCCCCCCCTGGATCCGCCACTGAATAACACACATTATACATTACTTGTGGGTGCAGTCCTGTTCACATGTGTGTCCCGGTAGCAGGTGCTGCTGACAAATGTACCCTCTACTGCCCCTGCAGCGGCATGTCTGTCGCCGGGCATGCTGACCGGGCATAGAGGGCGAGTGTAGAGAGGGAAGGGTCGGGTGGATGACGGGCGCGGGTGTAGAGAGCGGGTGTGCACGCAGGAAGTCTGTGCGGGCTGATGGCCGTAGAGAGCGGGCTGTCAGTGCTGCCGGGCGTAGAGCGTGTGAGGTCGTACAGTGTAGTCACAGTCAGGAATAGAACTGCACGCTCAGTAATGAGTCAGCTACAGGCATGTGTGAGGGGGGTGCTGCACATTAGGGGTTACCTGTGGTGCGCACGCCTATGATAAATATGTCTATAATACATATGTATATATATTATATATACACATATATATATATATACACAACACACATATATATATATATTCACACACATACACACGTGTGTGTGTGTATATATATATATATATATTATATACACACACACATATTTATATATATATATATATATATATATACACAATATATATATATTTTATATATATATATATATATATATATTAAAACCCAGAACATACTGTAATGCAGCCTTACGTTCTGAGAGCTGGCTGAGAATGGGTGCCTCCACGGAGTCCACGCGCGGCTGTCCTCTCTCCTGCTTCCCTGCAGCCTGCGCGCCCAGCGGCAGCCAATGTCTGAGCCGCAGGCTGCTGCTCCTCATGTTATTGGACAGCTGAGCCGTCGCTCAGCTGTCCTTCCATCACACAGGCAGTGAAGTCAGTGGAGCCGCCGCCGGGAGCCGGGAGCCAGAGCCGCCAGGGACAGCAATCGCTGAGCTGCCCTGCCGCTGCGCGTGGCGCCGGCTCCCGGGAGCGCATCGCAATACCGCAGATCGGATCTCTGTTCCGATCTGCGGCGGCGACGGGGGGGCCCTTTGAAAAAAGGGGGCCCGGGGTACTTATCCCCGGGACCCCCCTCTTAATCCGGCTCTGGGTGCAGCGGTATCTGGATGATAGATAGACAGTGTCTAGTTAGTAGAGATGAGTGGGTTCGGTTCTCAGGAAACCGAACCCTACCGGACTTCACTACCTGAGCCCGGATCCGAGTCAGGCTCAGGTTTTCCCACCTGACTCGGAAACCAGAACGAGGTAAAACGTCATCATCCCACTGTCGGATTCTCACGGGGTTTGGATTCCATATAAGGAGCTGCGTGTCACCGCCATTTTCACTCCGGCATTGGAGAGTGTAGCAAGAGGACGTTTCTCCATCCTCACTGTCCTGCATCAGTAAAGTGGTAGTGTCTTGTGCTGCATCAGTCCTCTCACAGTGGTGGTGTCCTCTGCTGCCATATGTCCAGTGCTGCTGTATAAGTCCAGTCCATTGCAGTGGTGCTGTGTTGTCCTGCATCAGTACAGTGGTGGTGTCCCTGTGCTGCTGTATATGTCCACTGATACTGCCGTATATGTCCAGCGGTACTTCCGTATAAATCTTGTGATACTGCCGTATGTACAGTAGTACTGTAATATAATTCCAGTGATACTGCTGTATATGCCCAGTGGTACTGCCGTATAAATCCAGTGATACTGCCGTATATGTCCAGTGGAACTGCCATATAATTCCAGTGATACTGCCATATATGTCCAGTGGTACTGCCGTATAAATCCAGTGGTACTGCCGTATAAATCCAGTCCAGTGATGCTGCCGTATATGTCAAGTGGTACTGCCATATAATTCCAGTGATACTGCCGTATATGTCTAGTGGTACTGCCGTATAAATCCAGTGGTTCTGCCATATAAATCCAGTCCAGTGATACTACCGTATATGTCCAGTGATACTGCCGTATATGTCCAGTGAAACTGCCGTATATATTTCCAGTGGTACTGCTGTATAAGTCCAGTGGTACTGCCATATAATTCCAGTGATACGGCCATATAATTCCAGTGGTACTGGTGTATAAGTCCAGTGGTACTGCCATATAAATCCAGAACAGTGGTACTGCCGTATAAGTCCAGTGGTCCTGCCGTATAATTCCAGTGATACTGCCGTATATGTCCAGTGGTACTGCCATATAATTCCAGTGATACTGCTGTATATGTCCAGTGGTACTGCCGTATAAATCCAGTGATACTGCCATATATATGACCAGTGGCACTGCCATGTAATTCCAGTGAAACTGCCGTATATATATACTCTATTGCGAAGCGGATTACTGAGGCCATAACAACTATGCTGGTGTTAGACGTGCGTCCGGTATCTGCCATTAGTGCAGTGGGACTGCAGTGCCACTCCTATATGGGCCAGGTGTTTGTGCCGCACACTTGTGTTGCTTAGCTTAGTCATACAGCTACCTCATTGCACCTCTTTTACTTCTTGGCATGATGTGCTTTTTGGGGACTATTTTTTTTAAGTGCCATCCTGTCTCTACTGCGGTGCCACTCCTAGATGGGCCAGGTGTTTGTGCCACACACTTGTGTCACTTAGCTTAGTCATATAGCTGCCTCATTGCACCTCTTTTACTTATTTGCATGATATGCTGTTTGGGGACTATTTTTTTTTCCGTGCCATCCTGTCTCCACTGCGGTGCCACTCCTAGATGGGCCAGATGTTTGTGCCACACACTTGTGTCACTTAGCTTAGTCATGTAGCTACCTCATTGCACCTCTTTTACTTATTTGCATGATATGCTGTTTGGGGACTATTTTTTTTAAGTGCCATCCTGTCTGCCACTGCAGTGCCACTCCTAGATGGGCCAGGTGTTTGTGCCATTCACTTGTGTTGCTTAGCTTAGTCAAACAGCTACCTCATTGCACCTCCATTTCTTCTTTGCATGATGTGCTGTTTGGGGCCTATTTTTTTAATCTGCCATCCTGTCTGACACTGCAGTGCCACTCCTAGATGGGCCAGGTGTTTGGGCCACACACTTGTGTCGCTTAGCTTTGTCATACAGCTATTTCATTGTACCTCTTTTACTTCTTTGCATGATGTGCTGTTTGGGGCCTATTTTTTAAATCTGCCATCCTATATGACACTGCAGTGCAGTGACGGACTGGGGCCTTAATTTGGCCCTGACATTCATGTTCGCGAGTGCGCGTATCACAGGGGGGCGCACACACTTCACATGGGGCGCGCCGCATGACGTATGGGGCCTGCCGCGATGTCATGGGGGCCTGGAGTCATTGCACCCCCCCATTACCATGGCAATGGTTGCTGGGGGGGGTGGGGGCGTGCCGCGAGTCCAGGAGCGTCGACTCCAGCACGCTCCCATTTCCATGGAGACCATGGAACCAGAGAGTCATAGGTTGCGCTGCGCGCGGCCTTCCCGGCTCCCTGAGTGACCGGCTCGGCCCACCTGCCCATCGGCCCTTCTGGCATGTGCCAGAAGTGCCAGATTGCCAGTCCGGCCTTGCTACAGTGCCACTCCTAGATGGGCCAGGTGTTTGTGCTGCACACTTGTGTCGCTTAGCTTAGTCATACAGCCACTTCGGTGCAACCTTTTGGCCTAAAGACAATATTGTGAGGTGTTCAGAACAGACTGGAAATGAGTGGAAATGAATGTTATTGAGGTTAATAATACCGTAGGATCAAAATTACCCCCAAATTATGTGATTTTAGTTGTTTTTATGTTTTTTTCAAAAATCATCCAGATCCAAAACCAAAATCACGAAAGGTGGTTTTGGCAAAACCAATCCAGATCCAAAATATGAGCATGGAACCAGAACCAAAACCAAAACACAAAACAAGAAAAAAGTGCCCGCCGCACATCTTTACATAATTAGACAGTCAATAGATAGACACCGCATGTTAGACAGACATTAGGTCGATAGTGTCAGAAGGTCGACATGACAGTGCAAAAGGTCGATAGGGTTAAAAGGTCGACAGGGTTAAAAAGTCGACATGAAAATGGTCGACAAAAAAGGTAGACAGTTTTTTTTTTAAATTTTTTACATGTTTTTGGACTATTTCATAACTTCTCTATCCATGTCGGCATAGAGTTGGTTATAAACCTTGTGGCGAGCGCAGCAAGCCACTGAGCCTGAAGTGTGCCCCGCGAGGGTATGCCTTTCTACAACTGGGGGTCCCAGATGACAAAACTATCCACACAAACCACAAAAATGCAAAAAAAATGGTGTCTTCTTTTTTGTGTCAACAATTTTCATTTCGACCTTTTGACCCTGTCGACCTTTTGACCTTGTCAACCTTTTGTACTGCCTACCTTTTTCATGTCGATCTCTTGACCATGTCGACATTTTGACCCTGTCAACTTAATGTCTGTCTGACATGTGGTGTCTATCTATTGACTATCTATCTAGACACTGTCTATCTATCTATCTATCTATCTATCTATCTATCTATCTATCTATCTATCTATCTATCTATCTATCTATCTATCTATCTATCTATCATCCCACACCTGGGTGCAGCAGTATGGAAAGTCTGTAATATAATGGAACACATGCCCTTAAACCCCCTTGTCTTTCTGTGTATTGAGTTACAGTATTAATGTCCAATGACCATCTAAAGGGTCACACATTTATTCACAACTTTAGCCTAGCTGCAGAAGGGGTGAGTCTCTGATTGCAGCTTCTCATTGGTCTTCTGGCTCATGCCCACTCCACACAGCATCGCATAGTCCCATTTGGGACTGAGAAATTAACCTGGGAGGGGAAGGAATTATTTACCTCTACCTGGAGGTGTTCTCTGATTTTACAGTTCTCAATTAAAGCAAAGTATGGAGATGAGCAAATCTTTTCTGTGGAAGTAAAAAAGACAGTTATGGGTGAGTGTGGGGTGTTATATCCCGCCCCTACCCCCTAACACTTGTTTCCCACAGTCTAACCCTAACCTCCCCCCTTAGTGCCTGACCCTTACCACCCCCCTGGAGGTTCCTAAACGTCAGTCCACTTTCTGCTGACTAAACCTAACCCTACCTCCCCCGCAGCCTGACCCTAACCGCCCCCAGGGGTGCCTAACATGAACCCTCCCTCCCTGCAGCCTTAGCCTAACCTACACCCACCCATAGCCTAACCCTATCCTCCTGTCTGACGCCCAAACCTACCCACCCCGCCCCATTACTGAACGTAACCCACCAGCGATATTTACTTTTGGAAAACCGTCTGTTGAGATTACGGCATTGGTCTCCCGGCCCTTTGAGAGTTCCGGCATCAGGATTTTGAAGGGTGTCAGGATTCCAGTGTTGGTATTTTGACTGCTGGTATCCCGACAGCTGGCATTCTGACTGCATCCCCAGGACTTGTTGTGGATCATCTATGAAATATTTACCAAATTAGGAAACATTTATGAAAGATAGTGCAAAGGAGAAATGTTTTGTTGCTGGAGTCTTATTTTTTTACAGCAGTGTAGAAAATAATTAGCTGCTCTGGCCAATACCATCTTCTTACTTTCCAGCTATTTTTATAAATGTAATTTTTGCACAGGACTCTGCTTAAACTGTAATCGTATTAAAATAGAAAAAACAATATGGATATACTGTACGGTGTGTGGAAATACCCCTAAGGGCGCAATACATAAAGCAAGCCTGAGTTGTCAGTACACAGGGTGTCCCAATACACCCAAGAGAAAATTCAATAAAGTTGTAATGGCAAAGATCTTAGAACTGAGTACAGTAAAAGAGACACCTGCGTATTATTTAAAATAATGATTTAACAATTTATTCTATAAAACCTATAAAACTCAATTCTCATAAAATGACAATTAAAAAGATAAAATAAAGTAATTAGCTCTCTGCCCTATCCTTCTCACTTTCCCTTCCTCTCTTCCCCATCCTTCTCACCTGTCCTCCTTGTTTTCCCTTACTCTCTACCCCATCCTCCTCACCTATCCACCTCGCTGTCCCTTTCTCTCTTCTTCATCCTCTTCTTTTCTCCATCCTCTTTTCCCATCCTCCACACTTTCCTCTCCGCTCTTGAAATACTCCCCAGTTCCTCTTTTCCCATACTTCTCAATTCCCCATCTTCTCTCTTCCCAATCTAACTTACCTTCCAGTTCTCTCTTCTCTACCCTTCTAACTTTCCTTTCCTCCCTTCCCCATCTTCCCAACCTGTCCACCTTACTTTCCCTTCTTTTCTTCCACATCCTCCTCATCTATTCACCTCACTTTCACTTCCTCTCTGCCCAATACTCCTCACTTCCCCATATTTCACTCTTCCCCATCCAACTCACCTTCCCAACCTCTCTTTCTGATCCCCTTCACTTCACCATCCTCTTTTCCACATTGTTCTCACTTCCCCATCCTCTCTTTTACTTCCTCCTCCCATCCTCTGTTCCATATGGTCCTCCCTCTCATCTTCTCTTCCATATCCTCCTCCCTTCTCTATCCTGTCTTCCATATCCTCTTCCCTTCCCCATCACCCGCCTTTTCCCATCCTCTCTTGCTTACAGGTGGTTTCATGTAAGCAAACAAAACTGTCCCCTCAGACTTATCAAATGTACATAATTAAGATTCACAGACCAATGCGCTTGTGGTCAAGTGGTTTCACAGCTTGTTTCCAGTTACATTGTGTATAATTATTACATCATTTATTACATTTCTCACCATGCTGTTTAAATATGGAAAGTATAATTATTCTTTTTTGCCAATTATTTCCTAATTAAAAGGCAACACCTATAAATCCATTAAGGACAACAACATCAACCACTCTACACTCTCAACCCATTATCAATCTTGTTTATCTTGCAGGCATAAGCAAGACGGATGACTATGCCAAATACATCCACTCCAGTTGCAGTATATTTATTTGTATCTCAAAATAATGGTCCCCTTTTTACACATTACAGCAGCCAGATTCATCCTTTTTACACATTACAGCAGGCAGATTCATCCTTTATACACATTACGGAAGACAGCGTCCCCTTTTTACACATTAAGGCAGAAAGAAAGAGAGAAAGAAAGAAAGAAAGAGAGAAAGAGAAAGAAATAATTATACTTACAGTTTCCGCTGGCTCAGGCTCCTCGGTGCAGCTTCTGGCAGAGATCCCGATTCCCAGGCAGGAGAGAAGGAGGAGGAGGGAGGTGGAGGAGGGAGCCGCAGCAGCGCTGTGTTATTGGTGGAGTCGCTGCTGCTGCTGTCCCTCTCCACCATAGGCTGTTCTCCGCCGCTGTGAATGCTGGGATGCGCTTCACAGCGTCGGAAGACAGCCTATGGTGAAGCAGAGGGACAGCAGCAGCGCCTCAACCAATAACACAGCACTGCTGCGGCTCCCTCCTCCACCTCCCTCCTCCTCCTTCCCCCCGACCCGTGGCAGCTGCGCTCCTCTCCTCTCCTATGTGTGCTGCGGGCTTTGCCCGCAGCACACAGCGGCATGTAATGAGTCAGTTTGACTCATTACATGCTTTGGGCCCCTGGACAGTGGCGGGCCCCAGTGCAACGCACTGGTTGCACTGGCGGTAGTTCCGCCTCTGTGCCGGAGTTTCCCAAACTCAGCCATTACAGTCCAGGTTTTAAGCATATCCATGCTTGATTACAGATAACTTAATTAGTACCTCAGTTAATTTGATTTAACCATCTGGACTCAGGCATGGATATAACTTAAAACTGGACTGTGAGGCGTTTGGTAAACTATCAATTCTCTTTGTCAATTGTACATGACATACGTTCTCTCAGTCAGTAGTGCTGTATACATGTTATAATTTCTCTCAGGAAGTTCATGCTTTATTTTCTCACATTCATTAATACATTCTATACTTTTTCTCTGTCGATAGTACATAGTTATATTTTCCTTTGTCATAGATGAGATTAAAATTTAAAACCTGACCGAAATGATGACAATGATGTGTGAAAAGTAAAAAGTGTTGTGTCTTTAAAAACTGAATTATATGTTATGTGAAAATGTGGTGTGTTGTAACTATGGGGCCGATTCAGACCGGATCGCTAGACTGCGTTTTCTCACAGCCTGCTATCAGATCTGAACTGCGCATGCGTATGCACCGCAATGCGCAGGCACCACAGACCACAGCAACGGGGATCGCCAGTCAGCGATGGGATGGTGCGAAAATTCCGGACGCACCGGCGATCGCAAGGAGATTGACAGGAAGAGGGCGTTTGTGGGTGGCAACTGACCCTTTTAAAGGAGTGTCCGGAAAAACGCAGGAGGCACCAGGCGTTTGGAGGGAGGGTTTCTGACGTCAGCTCCGGCCGCGAACATCGCAACAGCAGAGTAAGTCCTGGGCTGAGCAGAAACTGCACAAACTTATGGTTGTGCAGTTCTGCTACAAATGCAATCACACACCTGCACACACTCCATACCCTCCCCCTCTAGGTGGCGACAGTTCAGACCTGATCGCCCGTTGCATGAAAACGCACAGCAGCGATCAGGTCTGAATTTGCCCCATTGGTGCATGAACCTCCTAGACACAATGTAATAAAGCAAAACTATATATGTACTTAGTCAATTATTGTTTTGCTTTGCATCACACATGTATGCTCTGTCACATTCCCTTTATAAAGTAGAATTTATAGCTATGATGTGGATATATAACCTGGTTATCCTTGGGTGACTTTAAACTGGGTGACTGTAAGATAAAATACAGAGAAAGCTGAAAGGGAATAGGCAGAGTCTGAATTTAACACCAGAACCTGTCTTTATCAATCAGAAGGCTGATAGTCTATAAACATTGCTTATACAACCTACATAGGGGAAAGAGGACAGCCAAGCATGATACAGCATAGGCGGGCTGTGTACTCTCTTTACAGGCCATGAAATAATTCTCACTGGCTTACAGTAGGACAACATTCATTCTGTAAAATGATGGTTCCTTTGCCGATAGTCTCATGAGAGAGATGACATGGTGTAGCGCTCATCAATTAGTTTCGATGCACAGGGGAATAACTTTGCTGCCAACTGAGCTCAGCATAAAACCGATAGCGTGTTGGGTTAGCAGGTGCATATATCAAGTCTACCTACCCTCACTGGTAGACCCCATTACCCATATAATATTGTATAGTATTGAGTATGACATCAAAGCTCAGGAACATGCCGCCTACATTCTCATGGCTGGTCCATGGACATACCCTTCACATGCTCACACTCTTTATGCTGTCATTATCCCCAAATAAACTCCTACAGAGATTGTGTACACAGTATTATGGTGAAGACATAGGGCCTAATTCATACCTGATCGCTAGGCTGGGTTTTCGCACAGCGGGCGATCGGGACTAAACTGTGCATGCGTATGCACCGCAATGTGCAGGCGCATTGCAGGGTTACAAAGCGGATTGCCGCTCAGCGATGGGTTTGTGCGAAGGATCCATTCGCACAGGCGTTCGCAAGGAGAGTGACAGGAAGAAAGCATTTGTGGGTAGTAACTGACCCTTTTTCTCTGAGTGTTTGGAAAAACGCAGGCATGTTCAAGCGGTTGCAGGGAGAGTTCCTAACGTCAATTCCGGTCCCGGACAGGCTGAAGTGTTTGCAGCGGCTGAGTAAGTCCTGGGCTACTCAGAGACTGCACATAATATATTTGTACAGCTCTGCTTCACATGCGTTTGCACACTTGCAAAGCGAAAATACACTCCCCTATGGGCGGCAACTATGCGAACGCAGGACTGCAAAAAAAACCTAATGAGCGAACATGTCTGAATTAGCCCCATAGAGTATATTATTAACAACAGTCACTGGGTATGCCATTCATTCAATCACTCTCATATCTTGGAAAGGTATTGGTCATAGAAGTCAAGTTGAGTGAAGTGGAATCAGTTTCCAGTTTGCTCCTTTGTAACAGCAAGCTAGAGCATCAGATATTCAATTGGGATTTTTAGGAGGTTAAATTTATGACTTTTGCGGATGATTTGCTATTATATATATATATATATATATATATATATATATATATATATATATCAAACTCAGAATCTACTCTGTCTGCAACTCTGGCGAAATTTGGGTAATATGGCGCAGCTTCTGGGTTCACCATTAATCATGATAATTCACAAGCTTTACTTATGTGTCCAAATGTGCAACCTTGTTGGAGCACAGTTTGCGATATCTTGGATCCAAAATCTCTAAAGTATATGCGCATATATCTTCCAAAGAAAATCCAGGATTTATATATCTCAGTATGTCTGGTTTATTAAGGAAGCGATCAGGGGTTTTACCAGGTGGAACCATTTAAAGTTATCATATCTTCTACACAATAGTTTAGTGCAGTGTAATGCAACACATCTACCATTTATAATACAAGTGCACAGTCTGGAACCTGATCCCTAGAGGAAGGAGTGGGCCCTCAGGCAGTGGGGCCTACCGGTGGTTTCCCTGGTACCCCTGTGGGCCAGTCCGACCCTGTGTATAACCAACACTTCTAACAGACATGAAAATGGAAACTTAACAGAAGCTAACACAAACATAGGCGTTTCTTTAATGGGTGCAGTGTGTGTAGTGCTGTGTGTGGCACCAGGGGGTCCACACCACACACACTGCACCCATATATTATACTTACCCCTCCGGAGTCCTGCGACGGCAGCCCTGCCGTGCAGTCACAAATCACTTAAAATGGGCGCATGGCTACTGGAGGTGTCCCCGGTAACAAGGCGCGGGCGCCATGTTCCTGGAGACCTGCGCATGCGCAGTAGACTCTGGCATTATGCCAGAGTCTACTGCTACTGAAGAGGAGGGGGCCCACGACGGAGGCTGCACGCGGGTCCCCTCCTCTCCTGAATACAAATAAAAGCAAAAGAAAATAACCCTTTATATATCTTACTTCAACATACACAAGCATTCACACACACACACACACACACACACACACACACACACACACACACACACACACACACACACAATCACTCACGTACATTTTCTCAAGCACACTTACATACTCACTCACACACTGTCTCTACACATATATACTTTCTTTCACACACAGATTTAAATACTCACTCAACAGTTTCAAATCCAGGTTGGGGGTGCGCGGCCAAGACAATTGCCACCCCCACCACCGCCATGTAACACACACACCTTCTTCATAGGCACTTCAGGAGGCCATGACCTCCACAGTACCTCTTCTCCTCCCCATGGCCAAGCTCTATGAAGGCTCACCCTCCTCAGTCACTGACAATCTGGCATGGATTGAGTGAGGCAGGGCTGGATAAGAGTTCAGTCTCAAGGAGGAGAGGGAGGTCATCGCCAACAGTGCCTATGGAGAAGGTGTGCGTTCAGTGGTGAATTTCCCACTAGGCATGTGAGGCACGTGCTTAGGGGTGACACTTGCTAGCGAGGCGGCACAGCATGCTCACTTGCACAAGAGCACTGGTAGGCCGATGGCCACATGAGGACAGGTGATTTTTTTTTTCTCTTTTTGTCGTTACAACTTATTTTTATTTTTTTGTAACTGGTGAGGGAGAAGGGGGCAATGGACAGTATTTTGTGATGGTGGCGGGTGGTGAGGTTGGTGCTGCTTTGGCAGCTGGGAGGCCCCAACAAGTAGGTGGCAGTGCCATAATGAGGGGCAATCAATAATGTTGTCCCTAGGGGCGGACTGACCCTTAAATTTTCCCCTCTGTGTGTTATGTGCTGTGACTGCCCTAATCCCGCCGTTCCTTGGATCCCCTACTGCCACTTACACTTACTGTCACACACACACACAACACACACAGTGGGCCAGAACACAGTGGAACTTGTGTTTGGGGGGGGGGGGATGTGTCCCACCTCCACCCACAGCCCTGAACATGCACCAATGCCAATCAAAAGTGACTCCTCCTCTGATAGGAGTCACCAAGTGCTCATCACAAGCTGCCTTCAATTTGTTGGCCAGGACTGCAGTCTCTGCCACCCATAACTTGCCGGGAATGAGACCCAGTGCCATCATGATGTTTGTCTCATTCCGAAGGCATGCGAAAAGGACAGGCATCCGGGTGGCATAGGAGGATGGACCACATTCTAGTGATGAAGCCTCCTGGAGTGACACTAAGTGGACAGCAGCACGGGCCGCAAAGCAGGTAGACGCTGCCATAAACCTCAGACCGCAGAATCACAAACATTTAGTCTTTGCACTGTGTCAATGACTGGGCCTGAGGATGATAAATGAAATGATATACAGTGGGGTCTACGCCTCAGATGACTTCACGTGCTATACAATTTGAACTCCTCACAGTGATTTAGCTTCATACAGCGCAAATGTTTCTGAAATAGTCCAGCAGCCTTAAGGCCCATACACATGGTGAGATTCGGGCTATGCCCGATTCTCACTATGCGACAGGGGCCAGGCTGGCACATAGTAAGTATCGCAAGCACACTCAATATGTGCTTGCGATTCTGACTGTGTGTGATTTTGGCTAAGTGTCAATTTTGACTCTCTCTTCTATAGAGATTGTCAAAATTGACTTGCCTGCACAGTCTATCTATTCTTGCGATGCCGACTGCGCAGGACCGGGCATCGACATCGAATCGGGATCGCAAGGTGAAAGTCACTAATCTGCACTAACGTTTCTTACGATTTTGACTATGGCCCTCATTCTGAGTTGTTCGCTCGCTAGCTGCTTTTAGTAGCAGTGCACACGCTAGGCCGCCGCCCTCTGGGAGTGTATCTTAGCTTAGCAGAAGTGCGAACGAAAGATTAGCAGAACTGCGCGTGAAAAATTTCATGCCGTTTCTGAGTAGCTCCAGACCTACTCCTATCTTGCGATGGATGCAGTCTGTTTAGTTCCTGGTTTGACGTCACAAACGGCCAGCCACTCCTGCGGTTTTCCCTGGCACGCCTGCGTTTTTCAGCACACTCCCTGAAAACGCCGAGTTGCCGCCCAGAAACACCCACTTCCTGTCAATCATATTACGATCACTCGAGCGACTGAAAAACGTCGCTCGAGCTTGGGTAAAGCTACAAAGTTTTGTGTGAAAGTACTTAGCGCATGCGCACTGCGTACAATGCGCATTCGCAGAATTGCCGCTTTTTCACTTGATCGCTGTGCTGCGAAAAATGGCAGCGAGCGATCAACTCGGAATGAGGGCCAATATCGTAAGAAAAAATCTCACTGTGTGTACACACCATTACTCAACGGGCTGCTTATTGCT
Organism: Pseudophryne corroboree; assembly: GCF_028390025.1. NCBI lineage: Eukaryota > Metazoa > Chordata > Amphibia > Anura > Myobatrachidae > Pseudophryne > Pseudophryne corroboree. The sequence continues at coordinate 739,952,372 of NC_086448.1, read as the reverse complement.
GAGGCAGATGTACACCTTAACATGGATTATTTTCATGGATTCTTGAGCTGCTGTCTAATTTACATTTTATATGTTTCAGTAGCATGCATGATTTCTGCTCCACACAGTCTGTCCACAATCATTCATAGTTAATGTTATGGAGGAAAGAATCAGAGGCAAGTGAAAATAAAATCTCCTTCATACATTATTCTATTTAAAGTTTGTGTTTCGCCATTCCATTCCGCAGAGCAACCCTGAGCGCGGGGCTGTCTCTCAGCGTGCTGTTCAGAGAAGGCACAGAGATTGTGTTTATACTATCACTTGATCTAAAATTCCATTCTTTCTTATCACTCCAAACTATTCATTATATACCGTACAGGCTCTTAATTCTGGGTCCAATTAGATCAATACATCCACTCACTTTCGATTGGGGTGATGGATCGGCTTGTGGCGAAGACCGAGGCAATTTTCCCGACTCCTCTGCATTCCCATAGGCATGCAGCATTTGACAGATTGGAGAAAGCTGCCACAAAGGAGCCTGACACAGATGGTGTAATTAGAAAATGCGAAGAGTGAGTGTGAAATTTATCTTTGATCAGAGCCTCCTTGCCAGATTGTCATCTATGTTAATATGATGATGGTTTTTTTGGAGATGGATACAGAATAAAACAGAAGCCGCGAGGAAGAGATACATCAGCCCTAGAATGCACAGTGTCTGTGTTATCTACCTTTCTTATTTCATCACTGTAGGTGAAGTCAATTAAAATGAAAGGAATAAGACTGTAATAATGTAAAAATGTAATAAATGAATATCGTCGGAACAAGAAGAAGTCTGTAGAATTCTGTATTCTTCAAATACAGTCTAGAAGCTTGAAATAAGTACTATATATATATATATATATATATATATATATATATATATGCATTGGGTATGGGATGGCGGCGGCCAGAATCCCGGCAGTCAGCATACCGATGCCGGGATCCCAGCCGCTAGAATGCCGACAGGGGCGCAAGCACAACTAAGCACCTTGCAGGCTCGGTGGCTCGCCACAGGTTCTATTCACACTCTATGGGTGTCGTGGACACCCACGAGTGGGAATAGCACCTGTTACTCGGGATTCCAGCTGGCGGCATTGTCAGTGGTCGGGATTCCGGCATCGGTATCCTGACCACCGAGATACCAACTGCCGGCAATGTAACTACATCCCATATATATATATATGCACCCCGCCCTGTGAGTGGTAAGTACAGCTGTGTACCCCGCTTTTGTGGTGGAGAGTGCTGTGTTACATGCACCCCACCCTGTGAGTGGTAAGTGCATAGCTGTACCCCGCTTCTGGGGTGGCGAGTGCTGTGGTTTTCTCTCTGTGTGTATAAAGAAAGAAAGAAAGAAAGAAAGAAAGAAAGAAAGAAAGAAAGAAAGAAAGAAATATTATAATACAGTAGTATAGAATTATATATTTCTAAACATGACACACCTGCAGATTACTGCCAGTTTCAGAGCGAAAACTGATTAATGTACAGATTATGTAATGGTATATATGCATATTCTAGAGAAAAGATATATTACTATTGCTCATTTGCTTTCCTTTATATCATGCCTATGTGTAGAGGAGAGAAAACCTTATCAGATAGCTGTAACACTTGACTTAACACAGAGTGTGATGTTAATATTGATATAGATTTAATTTAACCAACGCACATTGGGCTTTGTACCACAGTACATTGTACAATTACAGCATTTCCAGCGTCTGATCCCAGGGTCCATTTGTTACCTCTTTTCCACACAATGCTCTACACACATGTATAAATCATACGATATACCCCCCTTTATTTACCATGACTTTCTGAGATGTGGGGATCATAAAGCTGCAGTACTTGAACCTATGCAAATTTTGCATGGCTTCTCATGACTGTAGTTGGGCCCTGGTTCCCGGGGCTCCTTTACTTGTTCTTCCAGTCTGGACAATAAGCCTTGAGCAGTGTAAGTGGGAGAGATAATAATATCTTAATTGTAGGTTGCGATTGGTTATCTTGTCTTACAGCATTTGAAAGTGCTAAGCGGAATTAATATATAATTGTAAACGCCCTAGAAAAAAATGGCTGCATGGAACCTCTCCCAATGCTCCAGCTAGAGTTAAGCTGGGTACACACTAAACAGTGGTGTGTCCCAGTGATGGACAGATGCAATGTAGCGATATGTTGCACTACTGTACACACTGCTCACAATATATTGTATGTCGGCGCACAATGTGGACGATATATAATTTTGATCCACGCCAAAATGATAGTATATCGTCCAATATGTCACTTAGTTTCAGGAACAATATATAACACATATAACAGCTTTATCCCATACAAAAATGTGGTATGTATCATAACAGATGAAAGATCAGGCCGCATGGACGGTATAATGGTTAGCATTACTGCCTCACAGCCAGGGCTTAAAGTGGTCCTGCAGAGGTGGTAGAAGTAATTTCCTCCGCCACCCCCCCTTCCTTTATACCACACAGTAGCACAATCCTTTTCACATTACACTGCATGTAGTGCCCCTGATTCACATTACACCACAAAGCAATGACCCTATTCATGTTACATCACTCAGTAGTGCCCCTTTTTCATGTTATGCTACACACTGGTTCTCCTTATACATGTTATGCCACACAGTAGTGGCTCCTTATACACAATGCCCACAGTAGTGTTCCTTACACATAATGCCCACAGTAGTTATGCTGCTGCTTATACACATAATACCCACAGTAGTAGTGCCCCTTGCAAATAATGCCCACAGTATTGCCTCATACACATATGTGACCATATGGACAAAAGTATTGGGACCATTACACCAACAGGGACTGTAATGACATGAGTTTTCAAATACATATACTTTAATATGGAGCTGGTCCTCCATTTGCAGCTATAACAGCTTCCACTCTTCTTGGAAGGCTTTCCACAAGATTTTGGAGAATTCTGTGGGAATTTGTGCCCATTCATTCTGTAGAGCATTTATGAGGACAGGCACCGACGTTGGACGAGTAGGCTTGGCTAGCATTTCCATTCCAGGTCATCCCAAAGGTGCTCGATGGGGTTGAGGTCAGGGCTCTGTGTGGGCCAGTCAAGTTCTTCCACACCAAACTCATCAAATCATATTTTTGTACACAGGTGCACAGTCAAGTTGGTATACAAAAGGGCCTTCCCCAAACTGTTGCCACAAAGTTGGAAGCCTAGCATTGCCCAAAATGTCTTGGTATGCAGAAGCATTAAGATTGCCCTTCACTGGAGATAAGGAGCCTAGCCCATACCCTGAGAAAAACAGCCCCATACCATTATCCCTCCTCCACCAAACTTGACAGTTGCAGTCAGGCAGTTAGCATTCTCCTGGCATCTGCTAAACCCAGACTCGCCCATCTGACTACCAAACAGAGAAGTGTCGCTCCACAGAACACATTTCCACTGCTCCACAGTCCAGTGTCGGTGTGCTTTACACCACTCCATCTGACGCTTGACATTGGACTCCATTAAGCTCCCGCCACACAGTTTTTGTGCTTACATTAATGCCAGTAGAAATTTGAACTCTTCAGCTATGGAATCAGCAGAGCATTGGTGATTTTTACACATCATGCACCTTAGTAATCGTTAACCCCACTCTGTGATTTTACGTGGTCTTCTGCTTCATGGCTGAGTTGCTGTTGTTCCTAAACGCTTCCACTTTATAATGATATCACTGACCGTGGAACATCCAGCAGGGATGAAATTTCACGAACCGTCTTATTGCAAAGGTGGCATCCTACCACAGTACCACGCTTGAAGTCACTGAGCTCTTCAGAATGACCCATCTTGTATCACAAATGTTTGCAATTGGAGACTGCATGGCTATGTGCATGATTTTATACACCTGTGGCAACGGGTCTGATCGAAACACCTGAATTCAATAATAAACAGATGCGGCCAAATATGTTTGTCAATATAGGGGGTTATTCAGAGTTGGTCGCAGATTGCAGCAAAATCTGCGACCATACTACTCACATTCTGGGGCAAGGCCGCCCAGCATGTGTGGCGCTGCCCCACAATGCGATCTCAATTCAATTGCGATCACATCAAATAGAGGATTATAAAAAGGCAGGGGCATCAAATAGAGGATGACGTATAGGCAGGGGCACCGGCACCATGTTTCCTATAACAGGAAATGCAGACAACGTCATCGGTTAGCCTCGAAAATGGCCATGACATGCCTGCGTTTTCTGCCCTCCTCCACCCCAACATGCCCTCCTCTGCCCCCGGATGCCCATCACCTGTCAATCACTATGCGATTGCAAGTGTGCAGACCCTTAGGACGCGGCCCTGCATGCGGCTGCTTCCAGCTCTGAATAAGTCCCATAGTGTATATAAATATTCATCAATGATATTTTTTATAAATAGAAGTTCAAGTCTGAAATGTATACGGCAATATACTTACTTACATTTTTAACATGCAAATAAGAAAGGGAGGTGAGTTTAATTCTTTAGCTCTTTTTAGCGGTGTTGTTGATTTCTATTTTCTAACCATGATGTATTTATTATTTACTGTATTAGATTTTAATTATTCATGTTTTATTGATTTCATAAATCACTGAACATTTTTGTATATACAGTATTCATTTTATTAGTCAAGTGTTTATATATGTGTGTATATTGTCATCCATTTGCACATATGTTTTAATATATGAACTAAAGGTGTGTACACACGCACCGATGCAGGCTAACGTCTGGTACTGACTACATTGTGCCAGGAGGCGTGTAGTCAGTATCGGCCCCGCCTACACACTACATTTTCTTGCGATGCTGATCCTGCGGGACCGGGCATCAGCAACGCAAGTGCATAAGCACACAGCACTATATAGTCCATATCACACGGAAAATCGCACCACGGGGGTCATTCCGAGTTGATCGTAGCTGTGCTAAATTTAGCACAGCTACGATCAGGCACTCACCCATGCGGGGGGGGGGGGGGGGGGGGGGGCGCCCAGCACAGGGCTAATCCACCCTGTGCTGGGCCCTCCCCCGCAGAAATGCAAAAGCATCGCTTCTGCATCTCAGGAGTTACTCCCGGCCAGCGCAGCTCCTGTGGCTGGCCTGGGAGAACCTCTTCGCTGCTCCGGGTCGCAGCGGCTGCATGTGATGTCACACAGCCGCCGCGGCTCGCCCCCCCCAAAGATTGCATATTGAAACGGACCACACCCAAATCTAACTCTCTATGCACATGTTAATTTAACATGTGCAGAGAGAGTAGATTTGGGTGTGGTGTGTTCAATCTGCAATCTAATTTGCAGTGTAAAAATAAACAGCCAGTATTTACCCTGCACAGAAACAATATAACCCACCCAAATCTAACTCTTTCTGCACATGTTATATCTGCCCCCCCTGCAGTGCACATGGTTTTGCCCAACTGCTAAAAAAATTCCTGCTGCGATCAACTCAGAATTACCCCCTTGGTCACAAGTGCAGTGTAAATGTTTGTTATGTTTGACTTGGACCAATGCATATACACACAATTTAAGCCTTTTTTAATGAACGTAAAATGCGTCTGTGATTTGGGGAGTAACTGTGATCCACAATATCTATTGAACACCCCCATCAGATATAGGGCATAATTCAGACCTGATCGCTCGCTAGCGTTTTTTGCAGCGCTGTGATCAGGTCAGAACTGTGCACGCGTATGCACCGCAATGCACAGGTGCGTTGCACAGGTACAAAGCGGATCATTGCTGTGCGATAGGTTTTACGAAGAATCTAATCGCACAGCTGATCGCAAGGTGATTGACAGGAAGAAGGCGTTTGTGGGTGGCAACTGACCATTTTCTGGGAGTGATTGGAAAAACGCAGGCGTGTTCAAGTGTTTGCAGGGCTCCTGACGTCAATTCCGGTCCTGGACAGGCTGAAGTGATCGCAGCGGTTGAGTAAGTCCTGGGCAACTCAGAAATTGCACAAAGTATTTTTGTACCGCTCGGCTGCACATGTGTTCGCACACTTGCAAAGCGAAAATACAATCCCCTATGGGCGGCGACTATCTGTTCGCAGCAGTGCAAAAAAACCCTAGCGAGCAATCAGGTCTGAATTAGGCCTATAGTATCTTATTATACTGGTGCATATATAGATGCTGCTGAGTTGGTAACCCAAGTAGCCACTTCTCGTCCAATCATAAGACAAGGGCACATTTTTTTAACCCCCCCTCCCCGATAAATATATGGGGCTAATCAGTGGCATCTCCAGTGGTGGGGTTGCAGCGCAGTACAACATTCAGACAGAGGAGCCACACCAACTGCCAGTGAGTCCCGGTCAGCGATGTTAGGCAGAGCTTGGGCTGGCAGTTGGTGCGGCTACTCTATTTGAATTTTGTACTGCGCTGCAGCCTCACCTCTGGAGACGTTACTGGTGCGGATGCTTGTGCAGAATAGTACATACTCCATAGCTATATTTCTGAAGAAACCACTGGAAAATAATCTCACCAGCAGCTGCAGGGAAAGTAACTGCAATGAGTTTAGGTTTGTACCCTGATGCCATACTTGAAAGATTTTGCCAATATGCTGTGCAAACGGGTTTAGTATGAAATACCTACAATAAAAATGCCGACAGTCAAAATCCCGACAATAGTTGACCGATGGTCAAAATTTTGACAACGTCAAAATAGCGACATTTAAAATACAGACAATGTCAAAATATCGACATTTAAAATGTCGACAGGTCAAAAACTTGACACATGTTGTCCATAGTTTTTGGTTGTATATGTTACCATATAAGTGTACCGCATCCCTTCGCACACTACTATGTCCCTCCCAAGGTCAACTGGGATGGTAAAGTATGAACAAGTCGGTTTTAATGAAAAAATCATAAAAAAAATCATGTTGACTTCTTGACCCGTCGACATTTTAAATGTCTGTATTTTGACATTGTCGGATTTTGACCGTCGGTCACTTGTTGCCGGGATTTTGATTGTAGGTAAATTGATCGCATCCAGTACAAACGACTGGTGAAATTTAAAAGTGAGATTTGTATAGATTTGACATTCTGTCATTTTATCTTCTAACAACACACCACTAATTCATGCACTTGAGACAAGTTAATAAAAATGTATAAATGAATTCTCGTCACATTGCTTCGTCAGGTTACCCTTTACAAGGGCGTGGCTGGCCTCAGTGTTACTGAGATCGGGAGCTAAGTGCATGGGCAGAAATAGACAGATGGTAATATTTAGGAAGTGAGAGCGGAAGTCAGTAAACAGGTTGGATCCAGGATACAGGTCGGTATAATGGGAGTAAGGCGGAAGCGTATTCGGTAACAAGCAGTCCAAGTCCTGTACACAGCACAGCAAGCAAACATTGCAGAGAGAGAGAGAGAGAGAGACTGACTGAGATTACTGTCACTGACAGTAGCAGCGAGGTAGAAACCCAATAACCAGACAAATATGGAGTGCAGTGCTGATAAGAAAGTAACAGGACTTTGAGAAACGTAGGACATGGAATTTAGCAATGAACCAGGCATTGGTGAAGCCTGACATATGACTATAAAGGGAGCTGTCCAGCATCCAGACAACTTAGGGGGTAATTCCAAGTTGATCGCAGCAGGAATTTTTTTAGCAGTTGGGCAAAACCATGTGCACTGCAGGGGAGACAGATATAACGTGCAGAGAGAGTTAGATTTGGGTTTGGTGTGTTCAATCTGCAATCTAATTTGCAGTGTAAAAATAAAGCAGCCAGTATTTACCCTGCACAGAAACAAAATAACCCACCCAAATCTAACTCTCTCTGCACATGTTATATCTGCCTCCCCTGCAGTGCACATGGTTTTGCCCAACTGCTAAAAAATGTCCTGCTGCGATCAACTTGGAATTACCCCCTTAGTGAGAAGCTGATTCCTGGCACAGCCGCGTCTCTTGGATGAGTTCTTGACACATTGGATCTTATTTACAAACTAGAATATAAGTGCTTGCATGGCCCATTTCTTTGTGCCTCACTCCTACATACGTTTTTTGTACTGGCTTCTGGAAAGCGCTCTGTGCATATTACAGTATTGCAGGATTCTAGATCTGGCTGCAAATGTACAATGAAAAACATCTCTGAATGCCTGACATACTATCTTGTTATCATCAGCGTCTTCATGAAGTTCAGTTTTTGTTTTTAAATACTGTACCTCTTGTTCCAGACTCAAATGTGCATTAAATAAATCACATGAATGAGGACACAGCAGCACTATCTTTATCACATGTATATTATTATACCTTGGACTATTTAAAAACACTGATAAAGATGTGCCTTCAGATACAACTTTTATATAAAGGGCTCCTGTAAGGTGAAATGGAATCCTTTTTAAAAGATAGGCAGGGGACCGATCTCTGTTACATTCAAGGATGTATGAGGACCAGTGTCACAGTTCTCAGACTTTAGCTACGATCCACTCATATTCACATTTCATATATGCTAATTATTGGGGGTCAAAAGACCCCCGATAATTAAATTTCAATTTATCATTACTCCGGCGCGGAGACAGCTGATCCGAAAATCTGCTGTTGCTGTGAATCTTTTCACCGCTACTTTAGTTGCAGTGAAACGTAGCAGTGCTGAGTCTGACCTTAGCAGTGCTATTGCGCATGTGTGACCGTGGGTTTACACATGCATGAACCTCTGGCAGAGGGATATGAACAGATCCGTCTTTGCAACTGGGACTCTCTCCAATAGGTAAGGAGCTGCCTGGATCTGAACTCTGGCTACAATTATTGTACATCCAAATTTACCCAAAATTATTGAAAACTTAATTGCGGAAGGGACAAGTCAGTAGCGTCTAAGTCTAAATATATATTTTTTAATGTGGCATATGTACAAGCTTAAGCAAATGTACACACTAGCGGATGCCTAAAAACTATACACAGACCAGTTTCTTATCCAGTGCAGGAGGTTTATTTAAGAAGTAATGGGTACAGCCATACTAACTCAGATACACAATGGTTGGCTAGAGCAGAGCTTGAGCTGAGCAGGGTGTCACAGAGTGTGTGAAGTTGGGGGTAGTGGTGCAGGACAATGTAGAGCTTTTGTTGGGGGTAAATCACAGGTCTCACTGGAGCTAACTGAAAGATCTGCATCCCCACTGTGGTGCTCTAACACAGTGAACAAGATGGCGCTGTGCAGACATAGTAGTAGTCTCAGTGGCCATCTTGGTACAGGGAATGAAGCCTCTCTGGAGGTGTTATGTGGAGTGTGCGCAGTAGGGCACTACACTTTCAGCAATATTAATTATCAGTATTTGTCCATTATTACGTCTAATGTGACCACAATGGTGAGAATAAGTCACTTTTAGCCATTTTTCTACCTATCTAGTAATAACACGTTTGAGTAGTTTGGAGGGGCCCTGGTGCTAAAATCAGGCATAACTTTTTGACTACTATTGATCTCTATTATTTACAGTATCAGTTCTTTAACCAGTCGCATGTAATCTGGCATGGTCAGATTACATGCGACTACGCCGCCCCACTGTGTGCATAATATAATTTTTATATATTTAAAAAAAATTGATTTAAAACTACAGTATATTAACTTAACAACATTTTTTTTTAAAACAACTACAGTATATAAACGTATTTGAAGGGAAAAATTGTCAGTAAAGTGGTTAAATTGTAACCATAGTTTTGGACTCCATTAAATAGTATTGAAAAAATAATATTTTACAATATGTTTGTTTGTTCTCTTCTTTAGTGCGAATGGCAGTTGGTATGATATTATTTTGGAATCAGATCAGTAATTGTATAATATGAAATGTTTTATTATTATTTTTATTAAAATCCTATATTTATATGATGCCACAAGACTGCCTCACAGAGTGCATATACAGATTTCATGCAAACAGGATACAAAGTGCATAACACTGCAGTACAAACATAGCAGAATAAAGCAAGATACAAACCAAGATGAACATGTTCGACAATTAACAAACCCTTGTGCATATACAGCCACAGCCAAAGGTATGCTAACAGTGGCCACAGGCCTCGGTACTGAGGGGCGTGACCGAATTTGGGGAGGCATGGCAACTCCTCCTATAAAAAAATAAAAAAATATTTTTCCTGTCTACACAGAGTGTGGAGCCCTCCAACAAGCCAAGCTAACTAGTACCCGTGCCCCCCCCCCCCCCCGATCACCATAACCACAAAAATCATCGCTGTATACAACTGTACCCTAGTTAATGAGTTCAGGGCCACTGTAAGTAAGGAAGATGACATAATGGCATGCAAAAGGAAGAGGGCCCTGCTCATGAGAGCTTTCAATCCAAACAGGAGGGAACAGACTGATGGGTAAATCAGTGTGCTAGGACAAAAATATGTGCCTTAGGATGAGAGCTGGTAGGCTTTAGTAAAGAGGTGGAGACTCCGGGAGCGAGTGGGAGTGAGTTCCAGCGGAGGGGAGCAGTGCGGGTGACATCCTGGAGAGGAGAGTGAGAAGAGGTGATCATTTATTAGCTGATTTGTAGTCAGACATCCTAGTGTGATCAAAAAACATCACAACTTTAGACTAGTAATAATACAGATATTACTGAACAACATAAAATAGTTTGTGAAGGTAAACAATAAAAAAAAAAAACAAGTAAATAAGTGCTCAACACATTGGTACAATGCATATAATAGAAAACCTGGCTGCAATCAGTTGTCAGTTGATTGATTGAAGCCTACCTGAGTAAAGTGTTTTTAAAAAATTAAAAATAAATGTACATGTCTGTGAGAGGTCCCATAATAATAATAATTAGTTAGTTAGTTAGTTAGTTAGTTAGTTAATATACTGTACTTATTAAAGTTACATCATGAAGAACAAAGAACATTAAATATGTGAAACGGTTATTATCCCCACTTCTGCATCACTGCAGATGTGGAAAATCCATGCTCTTCTCTATAAAAATGGGTGCACTTACTTTTGCACATTTCTAAATAAGGTTTACTGAAAAGCATCAACTGAAAGCTGATAAGTGTTATCAGGCAATTGTTACCCCTTTTTTGAACAGCAACCCTTATATGTTAGTACCAAGTATGTTTAATTGATATTGCTAAGAAGGCTCTCTATAGCTGAAGGTTTAATGTTATTATACAGTATATGTAAGGCTGGACTAAGATTCAAGGATGTATATAAAATGAGATACTGTATACAGTATTAGGCAAAAATAACCCATGCTGGTATTGTAACTGGTGCGTGGCTTCAGGACTGTTGGTGGAGATGAGCGATAAAGCGATTCCTCAGCTGTGAGGTGTCGGGGGCCACGCCAACTGTCACTAAAATGTCACTAGCTAAGTGACAGTTTGAGGTAGAAGTTAGAGGATACTGGAGAGGACAGAAGGGATCTACACTGCAGAGTCCAGAGAGTTGGCTGTGTCGGCTCACTAACCAGAGAAACTGACAATAACTGCGAGGGAAGATATGGATTGGAGACCTCCTATCCAAAGCCTGGGGGCAGTGGAGAAATCCTGCTGACACTGCTGGTCATATGGTGTCACAGAGTGAGGTGGATACAGAGGAGCTATCCAGGAGTCCCACTACTAGAGTGAAGGGAATGGATAAAGGTCGTTAACTCCTACAGCACAAGTCACACTGCACATAATTAATATAGCTCCTCAGTAGCAGAACGGCTGATTCAATTAGATAGATGCCCCATATCTTATATACATACAGCAAATGTATGTATATATATATATATATAGAGAGAGAGAGAGAGAGAGAGAGAACATTCCTTATTCTAAAATAATTCACTGAATAGGCCTTCATTAGGCTGCAGACTATCTGCATTACTAAGACAAGGCTGCAAACACCCTTTCAGCTATTTTTCACCCCTGAAGTTTGAGCATTTACATACCTGTGTATCTTCTGTCAGTGACTACTGTATACTTCTGCTAACACTAATTTGAATAGAACTCTTAATGACTATAACTGAATGGTATCTTGAAATTGCAGCAGTACCTACCTATATGTAAGTGAGTAAATAAAGTTTAAAAACTGCAGAACAGCTTTATTTGATAAGGTTATTGGTTTACCAGTACTGGGATAATATTGTCTTAGATTATAACCATTAGAGCAGATCATTTGGGGTGTTGTCAGTGCAAGTGTGATGAGAATGGTTAGTACTACAGTATATGTGGGGTTTGGAATAACAGAACAAAAATTTTAGGATTGAAATCCAGGCTTTAATATAAGATGACTTTGGGACTAATATTAATTGGAGTAGTATTTTGGGAAATGGAAACTACTTATGGAATGACGTACAGTATGGTGTGGGATGAGGAATATTATTACTAGGGACAATTACCAAATAATATGGTTTATTGCTTGAAGAATATGGGCTATTGAACATATGTATAATGTGATGGCAACTGACAAGATGATAGTGTGTTGCACTGACAAGATCTTGTGACCTGCAAGGGATCCAGAATAATAAAATAACCACATCTTATTTGACATTTTGTGTAATGTAGTAGGATATAAATATTATACAGTCTTCAAGTAAGTAGTGTGAAGTACTATGTCTACATACTGTAAACCAATGTCTGTAATTTGTAGGCATTCTTCTAATGTTATTTCATTGCATTCTAGGAACAGAAATATTTCTCAATTACAGAAGTCATTTATGACAGGTCTTTGTGATGAAGAATTGTAAAAGTGATTCAGAGATATTTTGTTGTCACTGCGCATACGTATAAGTCACACAGCACATGTGACTGTAAGGGTGGGTACACATTAGGACGACCAGTAATCGAGAGATTTCCCTACTCCCCACACCATGTCAGATTGCTGGTACTGGTACACACTGCATCATGTCAGATTGCTGGTACTGGTGCACAATGCATCATGTCAGATTGCTGGTGCTGGTACACACTGCACCATGTCAGATTGCTGGTACTGGTAAACACTGCACCATGTCAGATTGCTGGTACTGGTACACACTGCACCATGTCAGATTGCTGGTACTGGTACACACTGCATCATGTCAGATTGCTGGTACTGGTACACACTGCATCATGTCAGATTGCTGGTACTGGTACACACTGCACCATGTCAGATTGCTGGTACTGGTACACACTGCACCATGTCAGATTGCTGGTACTGGTACACACTGCACCATGTCAGATTGCTGGTACTGGTACACACTGCATCATGTCAGATTGCTGGTACTGGTGCACACTGCACCATGTCAGATTGCTGGTACTGGTACACACTGCACCATGTCAGATTGCTGGTACTGGTACACACTGCACCATGTCAGATTGCTGGTACTGGTACACACTGCACCATGTCAGATTGCTGGTACTGGTACACACTGCACCATGTCAGATTGCTGGTACTGGTACACACTGCATCATGTCAGATTGCTGGTACTGGTACACACTGCACCATGTCAGATTGCTGGTACTGGTACACACTGCACCATGTCAGATTGCTGGTACTGGTACACACTGCACCATGTCAGATTGCTGGTACTGGTACACGCTGCACCATGTCAGATTGCTGGTACTGGTACACGCTGCACCATGTCAGATTGCTGGTACTGGTACACACTGCATCATGTCAGATTGCTGGTACTGGTACACACTGCATCATGTCAGATTGCTGGTACTGGTACACACTGCATCATGTCAGATTGCTGGTACTGGTACACACTGCATCATGTCAGATTGCTGGTACTGGTATACACTGCACCATGTCAGATTGCTGGTACTGGTGCACAATGCATCATGTCAGATTGCTGGTACTGGTACACACTGCATCATGTCAGATTGCTGGTACTGGTACACACTGCATCATGTCAGATTGCTGGTACTGGTACACACTGCATCATGTCAGATTGCTGGTACTGGTACACACTGCATCATGTCTGATTGCTGGTACTGGTACACACTGCATCATGTCAGATTGCTGGTACTGGTACACACTGCATCATGTCAGATTGCTGGTACTGGTACACACTGCATCATGTCAGATTGCTGGTACTGGTACACACTGCATCATGTCAGATTGCTGGTACTGGTACATACTGCATCATGTCAGATTGCTGGTACTGGTACACACTGCATCATGTCAGATTGCTGGTACTGGTACACACTGCATCATGTCAGATTGCTGGTACTGGTACACACTGCACCATGTCAGATTGCTGGTACTGGTATACACTGCACCATGTCAGATTGCTGGTACTGGTACACACTGCACCATGTCAGATTGCTGGTACTGGTATACACTGCACCATGTCAGATTGCTGGTACTGGTACACACTGCACCATGTCAGATTGCTGGTACTGGTACACACTGCACCATGTCAGATTGCTGGTACTGGTACACACTGCACCATGTCAGATTGCTGGTACTGGTACACACTGCACCATGTCAGATTGCTGGTACTGGTACACACTGCACCATGTCAGATTGCTGGTACTGGTACACACTGCACCATGTCAGATTGCTGGTACTGGTATACACTGCATGATGTAGACGATTTGTTGTACCATTATGTCAAATCGTGCCAACATCATGCAAGTGTGTAGCCACCCCAAGAGTCCGTTGTGGGAGTTAACGGGGGAGTGATGACTCAGGCATATCACAAGCGTTTCTGTGGCGTGTCGCAGCTTGTGACTGTGATCCTGTAAGCAGATACAATGACTCCGACATCTTATCCAGCGGCCAATCTGCATGATCATAAGGTTCACCCGATGTGCATCTGATGTTTGCATCGTTCTGTGTATGCAGGGGAACAGAGACGCTAATTATGGGCGTCTCACTCTCTATACAACACCCGGGGGCTGCAACATTAGCATATTTTTGCACAGTAGCTGCATACAAATTTGCAGCTGTGAATGTATTTGCATAAATCTCTGTATCAGACCTGCATCGTTCTGTGTATGCAGGGGAACAGAGACGCTAATTATGGGCGTCTCTCTCTATACAACACCCGGTGGCTGCAACATTAGCATATTTTTGCACAGTAGCTGCATACAAATTTGCAGCTGTGAATGTATTTGCATAAATCTCTGTATCAGACCTGATCGCAGCAGCAAATTTGTTAGCAGTTGGGCAAAACCATGTGCACTGCAGGGGGTGCAGATATAACATTTGTAGGGAGAGTTAAATTTGAGTGGGTTATTTTGTTTCTGTGCAGGGTAAATACTGCCTGCTTTATTTTTACACTTCAATTTAGATTTCAGTTTGCACACACCCCACCCAAATCTAACTCTCCCTGCACATGTTATATCTGCCCCCCCTGCAGTGCACATGGTTTTGCCCAACTGCTAACAAATTTGCTGCTGTGATCAACTCCGATTTACCCCCTATGGGGGTAATTCCAAGTTAATCGCAGCAGGATTTTTTTTAGCAGCTGGGCAAAACCATGTGCAATGCAGGGGAGGCAGATATAACATGTGCAGATAGAGTTAGATTTGGGTGGGTTATTTTATTTCTGTGCAGGGTAAATACTGGCTGCTTTATTTTTACACTGCAAATTAGATTGCAGATTGAACACACCACACCCAAATCTAACTCTCTCTGCACATGTTATATCTGCCTCCCCTGTAGTGCACATGGTTTTGCCCAACTGCTAAAAAAAAATCCTGCTACGATCAACTTGGAATTACCCCCATAGGGGGTAATTCAGAGTTGATCACAGCAGCAAATTTGTTAGCAGTTGGGCAAAACCATGTGCACTGCAGGGGGGGGGGGGACACTGTCTGATATAACATATGCAGAGAGAGTAAAGGGCCCTACACATTGGCCGATCCGCTGCCGAGCTGCCCGACGGCAGATACGGCCGACGTGAGACCCGGCGGCGGGGGGGGCAGTGACGGGGGGAGTGATGTTTCTTCACTCCCCCCGTCACCCGGCTCCATAGAGGTACAGGCAAATATGGACGAGATCGTCCATATTGGCCTGCATGTACAGCCGACGGGGGACCAGCGATGAACGAGCGCGGGGCCGCGCATCGTTCATCGCTGGAGCCTCCACACTGAAAGATATGAACGAGTTCTCGTTCATTTATAAACGAGATCGTTCATATCTTTGGCTGATGTCGGCTAGTGTGTAGGGCCTATTAGATTTGGTGTGGTGTGTGCAAACTGAAATCTAAATTGAAGTGTAAAAATAAAGCAGGCAGTATTTACCCTGCACAGAAACAAAATAACCCACTCAAATCTAACTCTCCCTACAAATGTTATAGCTGCCTCCCCTGCAGTGCACATGGTTTTGCCCAACTGCTAAAAAATTTCCTGCTGCGATCAACTTGGAATTACCCCCTATGTGCGGTGGTGAGGAATTATCAGCCACAGATATAGCACAATGCAGTCACTCCTATGCTTACTGAGATGCACACTGTATGCAATATAGCAGCAGTCTAATGACCAAAATGTTGAATCTCAGATTTAAACCAGATTCTCTCAGCTCGCTGCACACCTATTACTTCAGCCATTCTCCTCTAAGGGAATCCTTTAAAGCATAATTGTGTTAGCTAAGGTTAGTCAGTTGCAAATTCAAATCTGAAGCACCAGAAGTTGATAGAAATTAAACATTTGATCTATACACCAGGAGAAAAAAAAACTGGATATCTGATTTCTTAATTTCCCCTGGAGTAACGCTTAAAATGCTCGTATGCATGGTATTAATTTTCAAGGAAGTAAATTAGCATAATTAATGACTCGCCATATTTGGGGGTAATACTGTATGTAATTAACATTAGATAGTTCTGTTTTACCACCTGCCCCCAGATTTCATTGTTTTGCAATGTATAAAGTGTACAGGAGGAAATTTTCCCCTTTGCTGCACTGAGCTGAGAGCAGCTTCCTTCATCAGAATAAGCCATTAGCTGTAATGGCATGTAGGTGTAATGGAATGTGCTTGAAACATCTGTGCTGAGAGCAGGGGAGAAATTGCTGCATGCCGTCGTAGGCCTTTGGGAGCTTGATTAAGGATTGCTTCAGAGAACTTGAGATCAAGCTTGGGATACAAAATAAGAGAAGAAAGAAAAATACAGCTAATAGATTTAAGGTTGCACTGTAGGGAGAACAAAGCATTTTTCTCACCCCCTTCTTATTGCTGCTGTGTTGTGTTGTGTGTGTGTGTGTGTGTGTGTGTGTGTGTGTGTGTGTGTGTGTGTGTCTCTCTCAGGTACATACCTATTGCAACAGTAACGAAAGACAAGAGTTTAAAGGAAATTACAGCTTAAAAAATACACCTGTGTGCTTGCTTTAATATGTGCTTTCTCCATTGTGTACTTGGTACATTGTGTGCATGCTGCATTATGTCTCTGCTGCGTTCTGTGTTTGCTCTGTTGTGTGTGTTGGCTGTGTTGTGTGTGTTGGCTGTGTTGTGTGCTTGCTGTGTTCTGTTTGATAGTGCCATACATTTAGTTAAATTATAATGTTATTTTTTTATGTTAACATCATATTTATTGAAATTAGCATTTAAAATGGAACAAAACATCTAAAACTAAAAACTCACAGCCCAGTTTAGTAAACATGTTATGATATGAATTGTACTGTAATGTACAATGGTCCACTGATCAGTACAGTGCTTATGTGTATTACAGTGCATCCAGAAAGTATTCACAGCGTTTTACCACATTTAGTTATGTTACAGCCTTATTCCAAAATTGAATAAATTAATTTTTTCCCTCAAAATTCTACACACAATACCCCATAATGACAATGTGAAAAAAAGTTTTTTTAAGATTTTTGCAGATTTCTTAAAAGTAAAAAACTAAGAAATCACATGTACATAAGTATTCACAGCCTTTGCCATGAAGCTCAAAATTGAGCTCAGGTGCGTCCTGTTTCCACTGATCATCCTTGAGATGGTCCTACAGCTTAATTGGAGTCCACCTGTGGTAAATTCAGTTGATTGGACATGATTTGGAAAGGGAAACACCTGTCTATATAAGGTCCCACACTTGACAGTGCAAGTCTGGGCACAAACCAAGCATGAAGTCAAAGGTATTGTCTGTAGACCTCGGAGAAAGGATTGTCACAAGGCACAAATCTGGGGAAGGGTACAGAAAAATATCTGGTGATTTGAAGGTCCCAATGCAATGAGCACAGTGGCCTCCATCATCCGTAAATGGAAAAAGTTCAGAACCATCAGGACTCTTTCTAAAGCTGTCTGGCTGTCTAAACTGAGCGATGGGGGGGAGAAGGGTCCTAGTCAAGGAGGTGACCAAGAACCTGATGGTCACTCTGTCAGAGCTACAGCATTCCTCTATGGAGAGAAGAGAACCTTCCAGAAGGACAACCATCTCTACAGCAATCCACCAATCAGGCCTGTATGGTAGAGTGGCCAGACGGAAGGCACTCCTTAGTTAAAAGCACATGGCAGCCCACTGGAGTTTGCCAAAATGCACCTGAAGGACTCTCAGACCATGAGAAACAAAATTCTCTGGTCTGATGAGACAAAGATTGAACTCTTTGGCGTGAATGCCAGGCATCATGTTTGGAGGAAACCAGGCAGCGCTCATCACCAGGCCAATACCATCCCTACAGTGAAGCATGATGGTGGCAGCATCATGCTGTGGGGATGCTTTTCAGCGACAGGAACTGGGAAATTAGTCAGGATAGAGGGAAAGATGAATGCAGCAATGTACAAAGACATCCTGGATAAAAACCTGCTCCAGAGCGCTCTTGACCTCAGACTGGGGCGACGGTTCATCTTTCAGCAGGACAATGACCCTAAGCACACAGCTAAGATATAAAAGGAGTTGCTTCAGAACAACTCTGTGAATGTCCTTGAGTGGCCCAGCCAGAGCCCAGACTTGAATCTAGTTGAACATCTCTGCAGAGATCTGAAAATGGCTGTGCACCAACGCTTCCCATCCAACCTGATGGAGCTTGAGAGGTGCTGCAAAGAGGAATGGGAGAAACTGGCCAAAGATAGGTGTGCCAAGCATGTGGCATCATATTCAAAAAGACTTGAGGCTGTAATTGCAGCCAAAGGTGCATCAACAAAGTATTGAGCAAAGGCTGTGAATACTTATTTACATGTGATTTCTTTGTTTTTTTATTTTTAATAAATTTGCAACAAAAAAAAACTTTTTTCACATTGTCATTATTGGGTATTGTGTGTAGAATTTTGAGGATAAGGGATAAGGCTGTAAAATGTGGAAAAAGTGAAGCGATGTGAATACTTTCCAGATGCACTGTATATCTATGGGGAGCATTTATCAAAGCTCAGAGTGAGATAAAGTAATAGCCAATCAGCTTCTACCTTACATTTTACAAGCTGTGTTTTAAAAATAACATGAACTGATTGGTTGGTACTTTATCGCATAATGTGCTCAACAAGCATTGCTAAAATACCCCCCATATGTATCATATAAATGATGTAATAGTACAACTGTACTATAATATCTAACTGCACCTGCAGCATTGTGGGGTCTATGTATCAAGCTTTGGAGAGAGATAAAGTGGATTGAGATAAAGTACCAGCCAATCAGTTCCTGTCATTTTTCAAACATAGCCTGCAACATGTCAGTTAGGAGCTGATTGGCTGGGACTTTATCGCCGTCCACTTTATCTCTCTCAAAGGCTTAGTAAATAGACCCCTGTGTATCCTGAAAGACCTAATAGGTTTCGCTCTGTGAGTAATTTGTAAAACATAAGTATGCAACATGTGTGTGTGCAAACGTGTGTCACTTGGGCAAATTATTTAGACTGTCAAGATACATAGATAATGGCGTGTTTAACTAGCTGTATTTGTCCACATTTATTTTCTTCAACCGATGAGTCAACAGTCATCACCTTTATTTCAAGGGGAAGGAGTCGCACACTTAATACGAATTTGTTTATTTTTATTTATTTATTTAAAGAAAAGTTTAAAACTTGCAATTATTCCATTTGCTTGTTGTGTCTGCCGTTCTTACACCTCCCATGCCTTTCCTCTTCTCTGTAGAAACTTGTTCATGTCTGACTCCTTGAAACGCTTGTTTGTTTGTTTGCACAAATGTATGAGAGAATAGGAGAAAAAAATAACTAAGGCCGCTGCATAATAAGAACGATTATCAGACTCCTGAGTTCCACTGGCTGGCTCCCTTTGGTTATTTCATCGGTTTAAATTAACCCCTTGCTGACTTCTCGAGTATTTTCTGGTGCTTTCACAATAGTTTGATTAAAGGGGGGAGAAAATAAAGCAAATTTGCCAAACGTAGAGTTGAAAGACTTCATTAACATGAACTGAGCCTTTAACTATTTGGCAGCCGTTTGATGTCTCGATAAACATGTTGTCTTGTGCTGAATAACAACAAATAATTGTGTACTTAGACGCCCAACTCCTCCCATTTGTATGGTTGCCAAAATTCTCATGCAGTTTTCAGAAACGAAGAAAAAAAAAAAGATGCAATGAAAATGAAAACAAACAAAATAAATAAATAAATAAATACATACATAAATAAATAAACAAACAAATAAATAAAACCTAACAATATTATGGTGACTGCCATTGTTTACTGTGCGAAGCACCTGCTGTTTTAAAAAAAGTGGAATCGTCAAGTTGTTCCTAAATAGAAAATCTGGGCTCCCTGCCAATTACACAATATGTTTCAGGTGCACTGTAAATAGGAAAATACAGAAAGGTAATATGACGTGCTAAATTTCAGATAATGCAAGATATAAATGTATTTGCTCATAGAAGAACAGTAAGGTTTTCCTATGTACTTATTTTGTAGAAATGGACACTTTGTGGGGCTGAGTTTGAAGACAGGTGCTCAAGAGGTCTATACCGCAATGCACAATTTTTTGGTGTGTTTTAAAAGCCTTAACATTTAAACTAAAAGAGGGAACATAAATAATTGAATAGGATTTGCTGCTTGAGTTTCTAATTATGAGGTCAATGTATAATGATGCGGGTTTAAATGGAAAGATGTAGAAAATGATTACCCATTTAAAAAAAAAAGAAAGACAAATTGGGTTGCCCCTTTTTTAGAATTGGAAATGAGGTTGTACAATTAGAGTGCCACTTATAAGCAGTTTTCACTTGAAAAGCAGGGGGAAATACAGATGTAGCATAGCATTTCACTCGTTGGCATAGAGCCAGAGAAAAATAACACGTTCCCTTCACTAAAATGACTCCATCGCCATCTGGATGTATAGCTCCCACGCAAGTGGGCATTATGAATATAAAGGATGAGATACTGTATATGTGAAAGGAACAGGACAATATATATATAAATATATATTTCAACATCTGGCTTTCACAAGCATATATGCCGATATAATGGTGCTTAAAAAAAATACATATTACTGTACATTTAATGAAATGTCATGTTTTGCGTTTCACTTTTAAAATAGGGATGCTTCACATTTACAAAGTAGGGATTTTATTGTGATTTAACTGTCATGGCGGTACAGGTGTTTTAGTCTTGAAATGTAGCAGATTATAATCTTTCTCTATTTATATTTTCCATGAAAAAAAACACACGTAAAAAATAATTTACAAACAAGAAATATATTTTTAAGGTGAACAGATATAATGCTAATTAAACATATTTTTCTTAGCCTACATAAGCCATTCCCTATTACTGTATCTTCAACATCTAGCCTGCTCTTTGCTTTAACCAATGCTACTTCCCATATATAGTACCGCACTGTTGCCTTAACTGTTCAATTAATTTTGTTTGACTTACCTTCCATACAATAACTAAACAAACCCTTACTGTGTAAGTATTGGCCTGGACTATTCTGTATTTTTCATTAGAATTCTGTCTTTTTTTTACTTCTTTCTTTCATCTTTTTTTTTCTTCTTCTTTTTCTTCTCAATGATTTTCTAAGGTGCTAATGTTCCACAGTACTGATCGAAGCAGGAAGATCTAGAAAGCAATGTCAGATAGGAGGAGGTTGCAGAAGTGGAAGATGATGAGAGAATGGAAGAGAGTTTTGGTAGCATCCTAAGACCTGGGTATGAATAGAATGTATTCTGACAAATTTTTGAAGGTGGAAGAACAGGTCTGGAGGCGAGGCTGGATGGGGAGGGTTATAGCAGAGAGTGAAGTACAGTGTGACTGGGAAATTGTGCCAATATTGTTGAGGGAGATTTAAGGGAGGCGGTGACTCAGGTTAGAGGGAAGGTAACCTTTACAGTAGGTAGTCTTGGGATATCAATCTGAAGATGGCAGAGGAGGGTTGACTTAACTAGATAGTACATTTGGAGAGACTCCGGGAAAGGATAAGTAGATACTCATTTTATTACTGAAGAGGTAGTACTTGTGACCAAATTGGTTCATCAAAAAAAAACTGACTCAGAGGGTAGAAGAGGACGACAATCAGAAAGATGTGCCAGAAGCAAGGACGCTGAATTAGCTGTTGGATAGGTAGTAAGTGTACAGCTTTTCATCAGGCACAAATCTGTTATACATAACTTACTGTTTTATAACTTCTTACTGGTGCAATATTTCTGAGCTATAGATTGCATTCAGTGGTGTCCAGGCCTGGATGGGTGGAACACTGTTTACCTTGTCTACAGCGTAGTTTTATTTTTTACTTTGTCTATTAGTCATTTATCTTTTACATAATAAAGCATTTTTTTTCATAGGTTGAATTAGAATTGTATTATGTACATGTATTTATTTATTTTTTATAAAAATAGGATGCAGTGGCATCAGGGCCGCTGAGACATTGTTGCTTGAGAAGGGGGCTTGGCAAAGCATAGGCTAGTGGCCATGGCTACTCTGCAATTGATTGTGGTGGGGCATGCTGAGGGGGCAGGATTGTTACTCTTCCTCCATGGATGGCTCGGGTTCCTGCCAGGCCTCCCAGATAAGTCTGGCTCAGGTAAGCAGTGCCCCTGAATGGGTAAACCAGGCACTTCGGAGTGGGAAATGGGACTGTGGAGGTATACCATAGCAGAAAGTGTGCAAAGGAAAACAAAATGTTTAAATCTTGATGGAATTTTCACAAAAATATACAAGTGCTGCCAAACTGCAGCTGATACTTTGTACGGCCTTCAGGCTCATCACAATGGCATTTTCATACTCATTTCTGATGTGTTGTATTCTGTTACACTACAATAGCATTTTCTGGAAAGCTCCATTTTTTTATTTACCTTTGTTGTCCGAAATCTACAGTGATCTCTAAAACCCTGGTAAAAATATCAGTGATACAGTATGCATTTTTACTAATGTTATAAATGCAAGTAAATCACCAGCAGGTATTAGGCTTAAAGTACTTAAAACTTTAAATACATGGGGCTACATTTACAAAGCGACCGCTTTTCTAAGTCTCTGTTTCTTGGCAGATTGGAGCGGAAACTGTACAGCAATACAAGGTGTCAAATTGGGGCATAAAGGGCCCACTAGGGGAATTATGTACCACATTGACAACAGAAATGCACTGTAGTGAATACATCAGAGTGCTGGGGAGGCAGTATAATGTCAAATATGTATATTAATTAAGCACATGACAGTGATCCTGTCTATATATATCACACTAAAGCACTGTACATGTGATAGGGGCCTGCTTTACTCATTGAGAACTTTGTGATGTCTTGTATAGTCGAAAATTGCCATCGTAAAAACAAATTCAAATATCTTAGCTCTAACCACGGAGATTACTTAATTATAGGTTACTGAATGAATCTTGGTGTAGTTTCTATAGAAGAGAACCAAGTACCCCTGTTCACCCGTGGACTTGAATAACCAGGTAGCTGACCCTCTAATAGAGTAACAAAATGTAATTTAAGTACAAAGAGGGTTATTCAGAATTGTTAGCAAAAAACAAAGCACACTAATGGGCAAAACCATGTGCACTGCAGGGGGAGCAGATATTACATGTACAGAGAGAGTTAGATTTGGGTGGGGTGTGTTCAAACTGAAATCTACATTGCAGTGTAAAAATAAAGCAGCTAGTATTTACCCTGCACAGAAACAAAATAACCCACCTACATCTAACTCTCTCTGCCCATGTTACATCTGCCCCACCTGCAGTGCACATGGTTTTGCCCATTTGCTAACAAACCTGAATAACTCCCATAATCTGGAACCTGACCCCTAGAAGAGAGGGTAGGGCCCCTGAGTAGTGAAATGCGTTCCAGCCGAGTCTTCCATCTCAGCCTTAACTCACAATATTTCCAGGCAGTACCAATCAGAATATATATCCATCTTATATATCCATCTTAAAATGTTGGAAGGTACTGTATGTACATACGACTAATGGTGATGAGCTTAACACTTGAAATCTCAGCTTCATTTGCTAAAATATGTGCATCTGTTAATGGAGTTATGATGCGTTATGGTTTATGCCTTAAAGTTTTACAAGAGCCTGCATTAAGCCATGATGTTATATAAATATTAAAGCCAGTCTCTTCCCATACAAATGGCTAGTTCTGAAGTAAAATATGTGTTCTTGCACATGATCTAGTCCAATATGTAATGCTGGCTGTGTTGAACTGCCCTGGTACAGTAAATATAGTAATCATCTATGTTGTATTTGTTTCTGAAAAGCAGAATTATAAAGTACATTATGTAAAAATAAAATTTCTGCATGTGTCTTGAATTTATTTTAAATTGAAGATAAATAATATACCATGAAATAAATATTACTTTATAATTCTGCTTTTCAGAAACAAATACAACATAGATGATTACTATATTTACTGTACCAGGGCAGTTCAACACAGCCAGCATTACATATTGGACTAGATCATGTGCAAGAACACATATTTTACTTCAGAACTAGCCATTTGTATAGGTAGAGACTGGCTTTAATATTTATATAACATCATGGCTTAATGCAGGCTCTTGTAAAACTTTAAGGCATAAACCATAACGCATCATAACTCCATTAACAGATGCACATATTTTAGCAAATGAAGCTGAGATTTCAAGTGTTAAGCTCATCACCATTAGTCGTATGTACATACAGTACCTTCCAACATTTTAAGATGGATATATAAGATGGATATATATTCTGATTGGTACTGCCTGGAAATATTGTGAGTTAAGGCTGAGATGGAAGACTCGGCTGGAACGCATTTGGAACGCACACAGGAACAGGAACTAAAGGCTGGATGTCCTTTATAGCTGAGAATGGGAGATGGAGCGATTACTCTGCATTCCTGACGAAGCCTCCCGCAGGCGAAACGCGTCGATACGGAGAACATCGATCCCGAGCAACGCTGAGTAGCGCTACACACAGCGTGCACGGGACTTCCGACGGTGGACTCCGGACCCAGCATATCAGCCCGGAGGACACATCAGCCAGAGAGATTCCCCCTGGAGGGAACCCTTTTGTGCATTTGGAAGGTAACCCCTTATTACGACAAGACTTACTTTGCTGCTAACAACACCGATAGGGGTGTACACATTCCGATTGGAAAAGATTATCTCCTCCTATAAATTCAGTTATATAACCAGGAGTGTGCTTTCCCCTCCCCTCCCTTAAAAAGGTGTTTGCCTTAAGAGGAAATTTGCGGTCATCATTATATAGCATAGAAGGAGTAAGCCGCAGAGCAGCGCATCCGATCTATGAGGACTGGTTGTTTTTGAATTTTTACACTGGAGACTACCAAAATACTGTGGGGTATAGTGAATATTTACCCTTCAACATTTTTTTCCCGTTTACATGTTTATTTGTGTGTTTGTGATTGTTAAATGTATGTTTACCGGTAATAGGCAGTCACCTTTCTTCACTGTATGTATACTTTTTAACTGAATATTGGACCTTTTCTGAATTATTTAATAAAAAGAAATTTAAGGAATTGAAAAAGTTTGTTTTCAGATCTCCTTATTATACATCCTGTACTGTGTGCTGGGGAAAAATCTTGTGTTTTTTGTCTATAGTTTAGTGGAGCTAGGTAGTAGCCCCACTCCTTACAGCAGCACTATACAGTTTAACCTATTCTTTTTCTTTAGCGCAGTGCCAAAACTGTTTTTTTGCACATTTGTTTACTACCACGGCACAGCAGCTTTAGTCAAGAAATAGGTTTGAGTTTTTATATCAGTATCTGGTTTATTATTATTTGTTTTTGAATATGGCCTCTAGGAGAGAGGAGAGATCAAAATACTTGGAAACGTTCCCTATAAAAGGGAGGAAGGTGTTACCTAGGGATACTCCAGTTATGGAGGAAACTTTTTGTGAACTCTATCTATCATTAGAAAAACTAGAAATAAATGAAATGAAACAATGGTGGGAGAGTACAACTCTAACCAGATATATGGAGCACAACATGATACCGAGAGGATTAAGAATAATCAAGAAACCAACTTTTCATTCTACGGACGACAGCTTTATAGGGAAATGGAATAGGGCCCTGGACGAATGTTCTTATAAATTGATGAGACTTATTATAGATGATAGAAAGGTATCCCTAGAGAAAATTGAGAGGGACATTGGTAATATAAGAAAGCGACTAGAACCCTTGGAGAATTGAGAAGATTTTACAAAATTAGAGACCCTTATGGAAAATAAATTAAAGAGAATAGAATTGGATATAATAGACCAAAAGAAAAGGAAATTTATGAGGGATACTGGTGATTATGAAAGGGACTATAGAAATTGGAAACAGGAAAGAGTGTTTAAACCAAACTATTATCAGAGGGAAGAGAGGTACCGAATAAGAGAGAACCATAATTATTATCCCCAAAGATATGATATGCAAAATCAGTATCCTAAAGTAACCAATTATAGGGAAAGAAAGGATATATCATCCTATGGTAATAGAGGAGAGGCCCATAGGGATGTTTTTGGAGATGTAAAATCTGATCAGTATTGGAAGGAAAAAACATCCGATTGGAATACCCGGAATGGTGGATCTAGGATGATGAAGGAAAGAGATGGAGTACGGTATGGGAGAAGAGAGAGAGAGGAAGAACGGTTTAGAAAAAGGTCACCCTCTAATAGACGTGTAGACAACCCGCGATTTCCCACGAATAGAGATCTGGTGGAGAGTTTCAACAAGGGAAGGAGAGATGGTGAGGAGGAATTACATACCCCCGCAAATAATTTGTTGAATCGGATCAGTGAGAAGCTGTCAACACTAGTGCAAAGGAATGATGCAATACATGGATTAGGGTTGGAGAATTCTGAGGACGATGAAGCTGAAAGATATATGGATGCTTTTTTAGAACTGGCACACAATGGAAGTCAAGGTTTGGACTTAGGAGCTATCCCCAAAAGAAAGATGACCAGCAGATAGTAGAAGGGGAAAAGGAAAAGAGGAACTCACAGTTCAGATTCAAGCGAGGAAGACGGGGGGGTCGTAAAGTCCAACAGCAACAACAAAACCAAAAGGAGAAAAGAACAAAGAAGCCGGAACAAAAAGGCATCTTCAACTTGAGTAGCCATAAGCTGAGTGAAATAGAGCTAAGGGTACTTAATAAAGGATTAAAATACGCACCCTCAAATAGATTAGACAGATTTGACACTTTTATTGACTTGCATAAGTTTATTCGTAAATTGACTTTAAAGAAATTTTTTAGTAACAAGGATCAAGGTCTGATGCAGAAAGGAGAACAGCCAGTAGACCCGTATGTACATACAGCATTGCGACAGAAATCATCTTTTTACCCTCAATACTGTAAAAGTGCTCAGATCAAGACTTTCCAGAAGTTGGTTGAGGCTGATATTGAAAAGGTTGATGAAAAAATCCCAAGAAGGAGAAATAATTTTACGAAAAAAGAGAGATTAGCCCTACAAACACTAAAAAATAGGAACAAAATTATAATCAAACCGGCGGATAAGGGGGAGGAATCGTCATACAAGACCGGGAAAAATATGACCAAGAAGCCCTGGGACAACTTAAGGATGATCGAACGTATCTACCTTTGAAAAAAGATCCTACGGCCAAATATTTGGAAGATCTAGATGTTCTACTGAGAAAGGAAAAAGACATAGGTATTCTTAATAAACAAGAATTTGAATTCTTGAATGTAAAGAACCCTAATATTCCGGTGTTTTACCATCTCCCTAAGATCCATAAGGATAACAAGGATCCCCCGGGCCGCCCGATTGTGGCAGGAGTAGGATCGTTGACGGCAAATTTATCTGGGTATATCGATAAATTCTTACAACCTATAGTGATCAAACAAAAGGGACATATAAAGGATACCACTCAGATTTTAAATATGTTAAAAGGAATACAATGGGAAAAGGATTTCCACCTAGCAACCTGCGACATAAAAGCACTTTATACGTGTATCCATCATGAAATCGGCTGCCAATTTGTGAAAAATAGAATTATGGAAGAGGGCAGTTTCAGGCAGGAACAAATAGAGTTTATTATGGACTCTATTAAATTTATCCTGGATCATAATTTCTTTTTTTATAAAGATACATTTTATGCACAACGTACAGGTACAGCTATGGGTACGAGATTTGCACCCTCGTATGCCAATCTGTTTTTAGCGGAGTGGGAATCGATAAATATATGGCAGAATGAGAAATATAAAGACAAAATTCATCTTTGGGGTCGATATATCGATGATATTATTATTATATGGCGAGGAGAACGGAATGAACTTGAGAACTTCATACGAGAGATTAATAATAATAAAGTAAACCTAGAGTTCACCAGTATGATAAGTGAAGAGGCAATAAACTTCCTCGATCTTACGATCTATGTGGAAAATAATAAGCTAGAAACTAAGACATATATAAAACCTACGGACACGAACAGTTATTTGAATGCAAAAAGTAATCACCACAAAAGGTGGATTCAAAACATCCCAGGGGGACAAATGAAACGTTTAAAACGTAACTGTTCCAAAAACGTGGATTTTGAGTTACAAGTAGAAGAACTTGTAAAGAATTTTGAGGAAAAAGATTTTGATAAAGGCCAGCTATTAGAGGTCAAGAACCGTGTAAAGGATATAGACCGGTCGGAACTCCGTGAATATAAACAAAAAAGACCTTGAACCAGGGGGAGGATGTTTTATTTATTACTACATTTTCAGCACAAAATTGTAAGATAGAAGAGAGTGTACGTAAACATTGGCACATTTTACTATCCGATGAGGTTCTAAAAGGATTACTCCCTGAGAAACCACATATAATTTATAGGAGAGCACCCACTCTCAAGTCCACTCTAGTCAGAAGTTATTTAAAAACTAAAAATAGATTAAAGGAGGGGGGAAAAGTGGGGTTCTCGCGATGTGGTGTATGTACGGCCTGTCAAAAAACCAAATTGAACTCAGTGAAGATTGTGGAAACGGTTGTATCATCCTCAAACGGTGTAGAATTTAAGATAAGAGAACGTTTGAATTGTAGTAGCTCAGGAGTGATTTATTTGTTATCCTGTCCCTGTGGACTACAGTATGTAGGCCAGACCAAACGGAAGTTGCATGTAAGGGTACAGGAGCATCTATGCAATATAAAGAATAAGAAGAAAGATCATAGCGTGTCTGCTCATTTTTTAGAAAAACATCAGGGCAATCCATGTGGTCTACAATTTATGGCTCTAAGGAAGGTTTCTGTACCATGGAGAGGGGGACGTTTGGAGGATTTTTTGATTAAAGAAGAAACGAGATTGATATACCAATTAGGTACCCTTACACCAAGGGGATTGAATATCGATTTTGATTTAATGCCTTTTTTATAAATAAGAAATATATACAGACTGTAAGCAGGGAAATTCTCCTTTTAATGCACTATGAGCAGCTAGTTTAGAATTATTGGTACACTCATATAGGGTGTGTATGTGCCTTTCTGTTCTTCTTCGGCCTATCCCACTTAGATTGTTTTGGCTTTTAGAGACAATATATATATATATATATATTTTGTTTTTAAAAAAATATATTTTTTAAAGAAAAGAAAAAACACATGAATGAAGAATTTAGTACTTTTTATAGTATAAGTTATACCTTTTCCTTAGATACTGTATTTTTATAATAATTTTTATAATAATTTTTATATATCTGTAACCCCCTTGTGGTGTAATTTTTTTTATATGTAGTATAAATTATAGGTTTTAGGGGCACTGTTTTATGTTGGTTTATGTGGTGTCTGTTTCGAACAGCAAAACTGTCTATTTAATACAGTTAGGAAGATAACCGAGTGAACCAGGAAGCATAGAATAAAGTGGAACGCATTTGGAACACATACAGGAAAAGGAAGACTCGGCTGGAACGCATTTGGAACGCACACAGGAACAGGAACTAAAGGCTGGATGTCCTTTATAGCTGAGAATGGGAGATGGAGCGATTACTCTGCATTCCTGACGAAGCCTCCCGCAGGCGAAACGCGTCGATACGGAGAACATCGATCCCGAGCAACGCTGAGTAGCGCTACACACAGCATGCACGGGACTTCCGCCGGCGGACTCCGGACCCAGCATATCAGCCCGGAGGACACATCAGCCAGAGAGATTCCCCCTGGAGGGAACCCTTTTGTGCATTTGGAAGGTAACCCCTTATTACGAAAAGACTTACTTTGCTGCTAACAACATCGATAGGGGTGTACACATTCCGATTGGAAAAGATTATCTCCTCCTATAAATTCAGTTATATAACCAGGAGTGTGCTTTCCCTTCCCCTCCCCTCCCTTAAAAAGGTGTTTGCCTTAAGAGGAAATTTGCGGTCATCATTATATAGCATAGAAGGAGTAAGCCGCAGAGCAGCGCATCCGATCTATGAGGACTGGTTGTTTTTGAATTTTTACACTGCAGACTACCAAAATACTGTGGGGTATAGTGAATATTTACCCTTCAACATTTTTTTCCCGTTTACATGTTTATTTGTGTGTTTGTGATTGTTAAATGTATGTTTACCGGTAATAGGCAGTCACCTTTCTTCACTGTATGTATACTTTTTAACTTATTATTGGACCTTTTCTGAATTATTTAATAAAAAGAAATTTAAGGAATTGAAAAAGTTTGTTTTCAGATCTCCTTATTATACATCCTGTACTGTGCGCTGGGGAAAAATCTTGTGTTTTTTGAGATGGACAACTGTAATTGATTCTCATTCTGGACACAGAGGGTCAGAATCAAATGTGGTGTTTTTTTCACTCACACAGCTGTGGAGCTTTGCTATTCAATTAGGGCACCTGCACAGCAAGTCTGATTTTTCCTAAAATCGTTAATTTTAGTAAAATCACCGGGACCCAGGCAGAACCCCCACCCCAGACACACACACACACACACACACACACACACACACACACACACACACACACACACACACACACAATACTACAATACTAATTAAGCAATTGGAAGTTTCCAATTAGCTTAATTAGTCAGCAATTACCTTCCAAATCGGTGTCTTCTTCCTCCAGCGTCAGGAGCCAGGTCCTCTGCAGCAGCGGTATGTAGTTTGTGTGAGAGTTTGCAAGTGTTTGAGTGTCTGTGAATGTTTGTGTGTGTGAGTGTGTGTGACCCCCCTCCCCAGGGACCCCGGCTGAGGTGAGTATCTTTTGTTTTTATTTATCTTTACAAGATGCATGGTTTTCAGGTTTCCAATTACCACTTTTTTTTAAATTGGATATTGCGGGTATCAGGAGTGCCCATACCCATGGTAATCCAATATTGGGCACGAGGTCCGCAAGGCTATTTACCCCACTAAACATTGCGCCAAATTTAAATTCCCCTCAGACTTTTGTCATAGTCCATGTTTCCTCAGGCATTAAACTGTGGTATTCTGGTGTCCAAAAACATACTTGTAGCTTAATTGGCTTCTGACAAATTGGACACATAGGTATTGCATGGTCTTGTTTTATTATTTTTTGTCCCAAATTGTAATGCTCTGTGTAAAGGTCACAAATAATAATGTATCTAACGCTGTGTGGCATAGTGCATATAGGGCCTTATTCAGGGTTGTTAGCAAACTAAAAAAGCACACTAATGGGCAAAGCCATGTTGCACTGCAGGTGGGGCAGATGTAACATATGCAAAGAGATTTTGAAACCCCTAGCAACGAACGTGACACCCAGCGCATGAAACCCCTGACAACGAGCAGGTCATTTAAAAGTAATTAGAAGCTTTACTGTAGGGCATAATGTATCACTGGCATTGCGGTGTATGGCATAATATGGTGCAGGGAGTATAAAATGTTGCAAGGGGCATTTCTGTGTGTGGCTTAATATAGGGGATTTTTTTTTTCCTCTGGTGTCTGAGGTCTGTTGTTGCAGGGTCAAAAACTGGAATGTAAGGTAGTTTTTTCCTGCGAGGCCATTCCCATTGCCCATTTTTGTGAGGACACACCCATTTAATGAGGCCACGCCCCATCGGGAACTCGTGCGCCAACATTTTTTTTATGTCTATGTGGGGGAGGGTGTGTTGCATTTTTTTTAATGCTCGCACTGGGAGCCAAATTGACTAGAAACAGCCCTGACCAAAACATACACATATGTGTGGTAAATCTGTCTCTGATACTAGCCAGCACCTCCCCAGCCACTGACCTCACCGCACCTTGCTGCTGCTGCCTCCTAGTGACAGGTCTATAGGTTTCAGTCATTTAGGACCTATGAATGCTTAACCCCTGTTGATCCTGTAGGTGATTTAGCTTGGTTTGAATCTGGAACATGTTAATAATTCTGCCATATAATTGCAACACCCAGTATTCTACTGTTCTGAATAGTTGCAGTTGCAGCTCATTTGTATTTTGTCTTTAGGTAGATGCTCAAAGATCTTTCAGTGCAGTGGCATATCTATAATGGGTGCAATTTGTGCAGGGCGCACGGCCCCTGGGATCCAGGGGGGCCCACAATGCACACCCTGCATCTAGTTTTTCAATACCTCCCGCCGGCGGCAGCATCTCTCCACAAATCTCTGGGGATTTTCCTGGAGTTTTGCGCATGTGCAATAGAATCTGTGTCCCTCTAGTCCCGGCTGCAGAGAAAGGGGGACTAGACAGAGGAGGTTGCACACAGCCCTTATCCAAGGGCATAAATTCCAGAGGCAATGGAGATGCATGCCTCCGGGCTTCAAGTCCTGAAAGGGCACTTGTATGTACAGCAGCAACTGTGTGGTTAACAGCGGGATTCAAGTGTGCCCACGGCTCTTCCAAGTGACTCTGTGGCTCATCCGCTGCTGCTACAGACTTAATCGGCTCTGTCCTAGGAGACCTGCTAACACCTGCAATAGGGGACAGGATGGCCCCTGCCTGATACCGCTCAGCCTGTATTGCAGCAAGTGACAGTGCACCCGCCGCTGCTGCTGAACTGTGAGATGGAACCCAACCAGTCATTAGCTACAAGAGTAGTTCCAGAGTACTGCAAAAGAGTGAACATAGTCCCACTGTACAAAAGTGGAAGCAAGGAAGAGGTAAACAACTACAGACCAGTGAGTCTTACATCAGTGGTAAAGAAATTGATGGAAACACTCTTAAAAGAAAGAGTTGTAGATTATCTCAAATCAAGCAATTTACAGGATCCCAAACAGAATGGATTCACTGGGAGGATATCATGTCAAACAAATCTTATTGACTTTTTTAACAGTGTGACTAAAGTGATGGATAAAGTTGGAGCCGTGGATATAGCTTATCTAGACTTTGTAAGACTTTTGACACTGTCCCACATCGCAGACTACTAAATAAACTTGAAAGCTTGGAAATGGATACTAGGATTATTGAATGATTGAGATCTTGGTTTCACTGTAGAAAACAGAGAGTTGTGGTAAATGGAGTGCCTTTTTCCCAGATGACACAAAAGTATGCAACAGGGTAGACACACCAGGTGGGGTAAAACAAATGATTGAGGATCTAGGTAGACTAGAGGAGTGGTCAAGAGTGTGGAAATTACATTAAATGCCAAAAAAATGCAAAATCATGCACTTGGTCTTAAAAATTCAAAGGCTAAATACAGTTTTAATGGCACATACTGGAAACTACTGAGGAGGAAAGGGATCTAGGAGTCACTATTTCAGGTGGCTTAAAGGCAGGTAAGCAATGTAACAAAGCAATGAAGAAGGCTAGTCAGATGATTGGCTTCATTGGGAGAGGAATCAGCAGCAGAAAGAAAGAAATAATAACACTGTATAGGTCATTGGGACGGCCTCATCTAGAATACTGTGATCAGTTCTGGAGGTCATATCTTCAAAAGGATATTAATACATTTGAGTTTGTACAAAGAAGGGCAACTAAAATGGTGCATGGCCTTCATCACAAAACATACCCAGAAAGACTAAAAAATCTCAATATATATATAGTTTGGAGCAGAGAGGGGAAAGGTGGGACATGATAGAAACTTTCAAATATATCAAGGGTTTTAACAAAGTCCAGGAGGTAAACATTCTTCAAATGACGAGAAGTAATAGGACACGAGAACAAGCACTGAGATCTGAGGGAGGTAGGTTCAGGGGAAATTTGAGGGAAAATTACTTCACAGAAAGGCTAGTGGACGGAATAGCCTTCCATCAGGGGTGGTAGAGGCTAAGACAGTAGAGCAATGTAAACATGCATGGGATAGATATAAGGATATCCTTACAAAGAAATAAGGCTCAAATAAGGTTTGAGATAAGAATATGGTAAAAAAAAAAAGGGGGCAGACTAGATGGGCCAAGTGGTTCTTATCTACCGTCAAATTCTATGTGTCTATGTTACACACACCATATGTATTTCCCTTTTTGTTTTTAAAGGGTGGACCAAACTCCACCTTGCCTCCGGGCGACTGGGTTGAACCTATGACCCTGGCCACCTCCACTGTTAATACGCACTTGTTTCGGTGTCTTCACACTGTTGCAGTATGTGTCAACTAGAATTAAATATACTGAGAGCTATGTACTAAAATAGCTCCCATATAATAACAACCTATCTTATATTTGCTTTAAATGCATACCTTGGACTAGATAGGTAAAGTCTTATAGCGGTTATAAATTTAGTCTAGGTTTTACATTTGAACAACGATCGTACGTAACCATATCTTTATGTTTTGCTCCATTATTAATAATCTCAGTCGTTCTTTTCACCAGTGAAGAAAAGACTACTTGATTCAATTTATTCTATCTGTACTAAACTAGATTAATAAGAATAGATTGTTGAATATACAATATGTTACTGCTGCTCTAAGGTAATTGCTGACCTTAGAAATATAAATGAGAATGAAGAAACTTTTACATAAACCCATATCTGCCTATTTCCCTCATAGATTGTAAGCTTGCGAGCAGGACCCTTTTACCTATTTATGTGTTGTTACCCAGTCTTGTTTTATTATAGTTCCTAATTATAAAGCACAATGGAATATGCTGGAGCTATATAAGTAACTGTTAATAATAATAATAATAATAATAATAATAATGATGATGATGATTATTATAAGACTCTGCTAAGTCTGAAGATTGAATATAAAACCAGACCCTTAAACAAGGGATAGGTTCTTCTATCCAGGCCAGTCAACACCATGAACTACAGTAGTGCTGGTTCCTACAATGGGGTAAATGTAATACAGTACTTTGTGCAAGTCTACCCGTTTTTTTAAAGCAGCAATCATTTACAAGGCAAAACCATGTAGGTTTTGCCTTGTAAATGATTGCTGCTTAAAAAAAAAATAGGCAGACTTGCACAAAGTCTCGCACTTCTGGCAACTCGCAGGCTATTACATAGAGCCCCATACGGTGGATAACGCAAGCATTCCACAATCTCCCACTTTACGGAACATTGGAGCAAGTGCGGAAGTCTGGGCTAGTGACAGAAGAACATAGTAATGACCTTAGACATTAATGTACGCAGGGCCGGACTGCCCATCTGGCACTTCTAGCAAATGCGGTCCTGTCAGGCAGAGAGCTGGAAGGCCGCAAGCAACGTAGCATCCGGCTCTCTGCTCTGCCCGCTCCCCCACCTCCCCTCCCGTTTCCATAGAAATGGAGGTGTGCCACGAGTCCACGGCCCCCTGACTCGCGGCACGCCGCCCGACTTTAGTGACTGCACACCCCTGGCATGTGCTCGTGCGCAGCAAAGACGCGTGAATGCACGCACATGCCATGGCCGAATTTGGACCACAGTCTGTCCCTGAATGTATGCATTCTTTTTTTAAAACAATGGATACTGTATGGAATACAGTATTAATATTTAACACTATAGGCTGTATCAAACATATTTAAATTATATAAATAAGTGGTCAGGAAAAGGTTAAACATACCATAAATAAATTCACAAACATAATATAGCCAATACTGCACTTTCTTAGCACACATTCTCCCACCTCATGGTAAGGCTTCTGACTCTTCTTCCTGGTAGTTACTCTCTGGTCCAGTGCACTGATTGAGGACTCAGATCCACACACAAACTTGGTAGAAGTAGCTGCTACCACTGGGCATGTGCAGCAGCTCTGCTCTGTCCCTTAAACTGTATGATGTGGTGGCAGCTATAATAAGTGTATTATACACCATTGTTATTATTGTCAAGTTGAGCCACTTGCCAAGAGGGGGGGGGGGGGGGGGGGGGGTTATGGGCAACTGGAAACCCACCTGTGTTTGCCTATGCCATATCTCTGATGATATTGCATTAAATAAAATATTATGAAGTGCATTTTTTTTCATTAGTAATTTATAACATTACACTTTGAATACTTTCATTTTACTGTTCATTCATTGTAAATTCCTCAAGACTTGTGCATTGTCTCTAAATCCTTTTATTTTCCTAGTCTTGATTATTGGATAGAAAATCTGCATAACAGAGTAATGTATTCCTGTCACATGGTGTATGAAAGAACTGAAAAAAAATCCTTGGAGGAAGCAATTACTCTATGTGTTTGCTAAATCATTGCTCTTATGAATTGCAGTGAAGCTAATGCATAGCTGTTACATTTCCCTGCATCTAAATATACATTCCTTGGCGGGACTGCCCCTTTAAACAACAGGGTTATAAAATCCTTTAGCTTAGTCTATTAACGTCAGTAATTTCTGGGAGCGTTTCCCCAGTTGGTATCATTTAATACAATAATGTATAGCTGCAAACAAACATACTGTAGTCTTAATTGACTGTGAGTCTTTGCCAACATGTACAACCTGCATATATAATAACTTGTCTCTTACTATAAGTGCTTAAATTAACAATGGGGAAATACGAACGCTTGGCACACAAGCCCATATTCTTTTAAACAGTTAATTAATCAGGGTGTCTAGGAGCAGCACAGGAAATCAAAGCTGAAGAGATACGGATTGTATTGTACATTTGATGCAGAACATCACAGCTATTCCATGAGCAATACATAAATATCATGAGGCTACTGTGGACATATCTTGGAAGTTAGAGGTATAATACAGTAGCTGCTGTAGACTGTTGCTGCAAAGTTTTCAAAAACATGAAGGTCGGTATGTAGTGAAGTTCGAGTACTGCAGCACGGGATGCAGGCCAAAATCAGACTTTTTTTAAAGGGGCAATCATGTACAAGGCTAAACCATGTGCGGTTTCCTGACCGCCGGTCACGTAACTGCCTCCCCCGCGCGGCCGATGAACTCAGACTTCATTACATCCCGCCCAAAGAATCTGAATAGGAATAAGTGAAATCCCAGCAGTATATTTTTGTTGGTGCCGATAGCAAAAGTCTTTCTGTTTTGAATACATTTATGGCATTAATACTGCCACACAGCTGGTACCATGTACAAAGCATTGGTGTATTTTATAATGGGTGTGCACACCCTGCACCCATATAGCTATACTTATTCCCTCGGAGTCCTATGGTGGCCGGTGCTGTAGACATATATCGCCAGGAAAATGGCATGGTGGCCATTTTCCCAGTGATTTGCGCATGCACAGTAGATATGTCCCCAGCAACAAGTCGCAGATGCCATGTACCCAGAAACCTGAGCATGTGCAGTAGATTCTAGCACAAAGCCAGAGTCTACAGCACTGCAGCTGCTGCCAGAGAGGAGGGGGCCTGCACAGAACCTGCACATGGGCCCAGTCCTATTTGCGGCAGCCAACACCATTGATGGAGACAGCCAGACGCTAGAGGTCCCACTTGACTTCTAGTGTCTGTCTACCTGCTGTCCTCCAGATGCTAGAGGTCAAGTGGGACCTCTAGCATCTGACTGTCTCCCTCAATGGTGTAGGCTGCAGTGGGCACCCACGCAGCCCACAGTACCTGCTGCAGCTGGTGTGCGGGTGGGCGGCGGGCGCCTATGGCACCCGCCCTGCTTGCCCGCATGTAGAACCACTCCTGAATCAACTGCTTTATCTATACAGTCACATTTTACGTATATCTATATATCTTTATCTATACAGTCACATTTTGCGTATATCTATATATCTTTATCTATACAGTCACAATTTGGTGTATACTGTAAATATAGCTGAGACTGCTATGGCCAAGTTATATGGTGAAGTTATCATAGAAACTTATGCTTCACCACTAAGCATGCAACATCTTTGTGTCCAGATGCGGAATGGGGTATATAAAATCTTGCTTATTGGTAGTAAAGAGTTATAAAAATCAATGCTAAAATGTAAATAACATGTTTACAATATAAATCTTGTATTGATAATTATTAATAGAACAGATGATGAGCAAAACATTTTTTTTTATTTTAATTAGTCTTACAATGACAGCCTTGGGACTGGTAGCTGTATGGTTAGCAGAATCAACACAGAGGGCCAAATGTAATAGAGTGACAGTTTCAGAAAGTGAGAGATTTGGTAAGGTTTTTCAGTTTTTTTTAAAGTGGTAATCATTCACACAGCAAGATCAATCTGGTTTTTCAGTGTAAATGATTACCACTTTAAAAAAAACTGAAAAACCTTACCAAATCTCTCACTTTTTGAAACTCTCGCTCTATTACATTTGATCCAGAGTGTATTACACTATGGAAAAGGGAGAAGTGTTATTACAATTAATTATGTATAAGTATGACAATATAAATGTTTTCCACTTTTTTTTCCATAGAAATAAATATGACTGTAGTGTTAATTACAAAGATAACTCGTATTATATGTTTCATATAATGAACTACAAGCTGACCCACATAATGGACATCCATAGTACAAATATCAAGCCTGATTCTAAGTAGTGATGAGCGGGTTCGGATCCTCGGGATCCGAACCCGCCCGAACTTCACCTTTTTTTACACGGGTCCGAGCGACTCGGATCCTCCCGCCTTGCTCGGTTAACCCGAGCGCGCCCGAACGTCATCATCCCGCTGTCGGATTCTCGCGAGATTCGGATTCTATATAAGGAGCCGCGCGTCGCCGCCATTTTCACACGTGCATTGAGATTGATAGGGAGAGGACGTGGCTGGCGTCCTCTCCGTTATATTAGAAAAGAACAGAGTAAACTGAGTGACTTAGTTATGTGGGGAGGATTGGGGATGGGGAGCAGCTGTTAGGGAGTACAGTGCAGGGTTTACCACCAGTGAGTTAGTTTAATCCTTTTTTTCTCTGCCTTAAAAAAAACGCTCCACCATATCTGTGCTCAGTGTGCTGCACTGCTGCATGATATATCTGTGCTGAGTGCACTGCTCACACTGCCTAATTGTGGGGACTGGGGAGCAGTTATAGCAGGAGTACAGTGCACAGTATTGCTGACAGTGACCACCAGTCCAGTATACGTTTGTCTGCCTGAAAAACACTCCTGTGGTGGCTTTTTTTCTCTCTTCATACTAGTTTAGCAGTCTGCTGACAGTGTCCACCAGGTCCGTTATATACAGTATATTATATATATAAGCAGTACGGTAGGCCACGGCTGTACCTACCTCTGTGTCGTCAGTGCACTCGTCGTCCATAAGTAATATAATACTATACTTACTATCCATCCATCTACATTGTATTGTATACCTACCTGTGGTGTTTTTTTTTTCTTCATACTAGTTTAGCAGTCTGCTGACAGTGTCCACCAGGTCCGTTATATACAGTATATTATATATATATAAGCAGTACGGTAGGCCACGGCTGTACCTACCTCTGTGTCGTCAGTGCACTCGTCGTCCATAAGTAATATAATACTATACTTACTATCCATCCATCTACATTGTATTGTATACCTACCTGTGGTGTTTTTTTTTTTTCTTCATACTAGTTAACAGTCTGCTGAGAGTGTCCACCAGGTCCGTTATATACAGTATATTATATATATAAGCAGTACGGTAGGCCACGGCTGTACCTACCTCTGTGTCGTCAGTGCACTCGTCCTCCATAAGTAATATAATACTATACTTACTATCCATCCATCTACATTGTATTGTATACCTACCTGTGGTGGGTTTTTTTTTCTTCATACTAGTTTAGCAGTCTGCTGACAGTGTCCACCAGGTCCGTTATATACAGTATATTATATATATAAGCAGTACGGTAGGCCACGGCTGTACCTACCTCTGTGTCGTCAGTGCACTCGTCCTCCATAAGTAATATAATACTATACTTACTATCCATCCATCTACATTGTATTGTATACCTACCTGTGGTGTTTTTTTTTTTCTTCATACTAGTTTAGCAGTCTGCTGACACTGTCCACCAGGTCCGTTATATACAGTATATTATATATATAAGCAGTACGGTAGGCCACGGCTGTACCTACCTCTGTGTCGTCAGTGCACTCGTCCTCCATAAGTAATATAATACTATACTTACTATCCATCCATCTACATTGTATTGTATACCTACCTGTGGTGTTTTTTTTTCTTCATACTAGTTTAGCAGTCTGCTGACAGTGTCCACCAGGTCCGTTATATACAGTATATTATATATATAAGCAGTACGGTAGGCCACGGCTGTACCTACCTCTGTGTCGTCAGTGCACTCGTCCTCCATAAGTAATATAATACTATACTATCCATCCATCTACATTGTATACCTGTGGTGGCTTTTAGTTGTGCGCATTAAAATATGGAGAACAAAAATGTGGAGGTTAAAAATATAGGGAAAGATCAAGATCCACTTCCACCTCGTGCTGAAGCTGCTGCCACTAGTCATGGCCGAGACGATGAAATGCCATCAACGTCGTCTGCCAAGGCCGATACCCAATGTCATAGTACAGAGCATGTAAAATCCAAAACACAAAAGATCAGTAAAAAAATGACCCAAAAATCAAAATTAAAAGCGTCTGAGGAGAAGCGTAAACTTGCCAATATGCCATTTACGACACGGAGTGGCAAGGAACGGCTGAGGCCCTGGCCTATGTTCATGGCTAGTGGTTCAGCTTCACATGAGGATGGAAGCACTCATCCTCTCGCTAGAAAAAAGAAAAGACTTGCGGCAAAAGCACAGCAAAGAACTGTGCGTTCTTCGAAATCCCAAAGGAGAGTCCAATTGTGTCGGTTGCGATGCCTGACCTTCCCAACACTGGACGGGAAGAGCTTGCGCCTCTTTTTTTCTTTGCGTCATGTGCTGTTTGGGGAGTATTTTTTGGAAGGGCCATCCTGCGTGACACTGCAGTGCCACTCCTAGATGGGCCCATTTGTTTGTGTCGGCCACTTGGGTCGCTTAGCTTAGTCACACAACGACTTTGGTGCAGCTCTTTTTTTCTTTGCATCATGTGCTGTTTGGGGACTATTTTTTTAAGTGCCATCCTGTCTGACACTGCAGTGCCACTCCTAGATGGGCCAGGTGTTTGTGTCGGCCACTTGTGTCGCTTAGCTTAGCCATCCAGCGACCTCGGTGCAAATTTTAGGACTAAAAATAATATTGTGAGGTGTGAGGTGTTCAGAATAGACTGAAAATGAGTGGAAATTATGGTTATTGAGGTTAATAATACTATGGGATCAAAATGACCCCCAAATTCTATGATTTAAGCTGTTTTTTAGGGTTTTTTGAAAAAAACACCCGAATCCAAAACACACCCGAATCCGACAAAAAAAATTCGGTGAGGTTTTGCCAAAACGCGTTCGAACCCAAAACACGGCCACGGAACCGAACCCAAAACCAAAACACAAAACCCGAAAAATTTCAGGTGCACATCACTAATTCTAAGTCCCATACAATGCTGGTATCCACACAAATGGGGTTTTTCATCTGAACATCCATCTATGTTGCTATAAAGCCGCACAGTGCATATATCCCACAGGGTGTATGCACTGAGGCCCTCATTCCGAGTTGATAGCTCGCTAGCTGCTTTTAGCAGCAGTGCAAACGCTAAGCTGCCGCCCTCTGGGAGTGTATTTTAGCTTAGCAGAAGTGCGACCGAAAGGTTCGCTGAACTGCTTCAAAATATTTTCATGCAGTTTCTGAGTAGCTGCAGACCTACTCCTACCTTGCGATCACTGCAGACTATTTAGTTCCAGCTTTGACGTCACAAACACGCCCTGCGTTCGGGCAGCCACTCCCCCGTTTCCCCAGGCACGCCTGCATTTTTATCTGACACGCCTGCGTTTTTTGGCACACTCCTGGAAAACGGTCAGTTACCTCCCAAAAACACTCACTTCCTGTCAATCACTCAGCGGCCAGCAGTGCGACTGAAAAGTGTCGCTCAACCTTGTGTGAAACTGCATCATTTTTTGTGAAAGTACGTCGCGCGTGCGCACTGCGGCCCATACGCATGCGCAGAAATGCAGATTTTTAGCCTGATCGCTGCGCGGCGAACAACGGCAGCTAGCGATCAACATCGGAATGATCACCAGAGTCACAGTAGTAACAGAGACTCACAGTACTGGAGTTTTGGAAATGTATTGGGCAGTGACTGGGAGGTTACTATTCAGCTGCACAGTGATGCACTTATGGGCATGTAATGGGAGTGTTGCAGGCATGTCGCATAGCTTTATTGCATCCTATGGGGCCATACTCTGACGGGGATTCTGCACGACTGCACCTAGCTAGGGGCAGGTGCATGTAATATTGGTGAGACTGATGGCAACATCTAGTGTTCTTGTTGTGCCTAAGGATGCACACAGTGGCCGTATTGCACAGTCAGACGCTGGCTTGTACACCAGGGAAGGGCCTTAACTAGCATAAGCATAAAGTTACAAATGTGACTATGGCAAAAGATGCTTAAAGCTGTCATAGCAGTGTGTGACTGAGAATACACGCCAGTATCCTTACATGGATGTGAAGCTCCTCTCCTTGTTTCATCATTTACTGAGGAACTTCCACATCTGTCATATATGATCTTACTTATAAACTCCTCCCTTATAAACCCCAAAAGGATAGGGATGGAATGTAATACTACTGTAAAATGAGTTGTTCATTAAATTGTGTTATCTCTATACAATATTTGCTGCTTCTCATGTTTTAATTGAACCTGTCTGTCATTAATTCCCTTCTGTATGGTGTATGCTGAAAGCAAATACAACTCCACAATGACAACACTTTGCTATGAACGTCTGTCTGAATTTTTTCATAGGAGATGTACTGGAGGTAAAAGAGATTCAACAAGTCTAATATGAGGAATAGATAAAGAATAACGGATCTGATCTGTTACAAAACGTAACCTTATGTCATAAAATAGAAACTATAAATAGGTTTAATGTGTTATATTTTATTATTTGTTACTCACGTTCACATTAATTCTAAGGTGAACAAATCAATGAATTGTACAGTATCTAGTACTCAGTATGACAGGTGGCTTTAATGGATGTCCTCGCCTTTTATGTTAGTGCAGATCCGAGTTGCCAGATCAGGGCTACAAGTAGCCAACAATTATCATCAGTAACAAAGGCTCCAGTGACTGACTGGACATATACATACCCATATACAGACTCAGGTCATGTGATACCACTGTCACATGATATCGCAGGGTGTCAGGTTTGTTTTACTCTTCTGATTTCTTTTTATTCTGCAAAGATTCTGCAGATACATATAATATTGA
Source organism: Pseudophryne corroboree (assembly GCF_028390025.1). NCBI lineage: Eukaryota > Metazoa > Chordata > Amphibia > Anura > Myobatrachidae > Pseudophryne > Pseudophryne corroboree. The sequence goes on along the minus strand of NC_086448.1, from coordinate 739,908,778 downwards.
TTCATATCAATTCATACAGCAAATATTGTAGTACTCTTAAGCTGCTCTTGTCAATGTGAACATTAATGCTAATGTTACAAAGTACAAATATATAATAACCAAAGAATACTTACAGTAGCTTCTACTTGCCTAATAGCTTTATTAGGACAAACCCTCTCCCAGACCCAACTTGGAACTTACTCTCTCCTCCTCACTCACTCTCTTACCCCATTCAATCTCTCTCCCCCTCACTCATTCTCTCCTCCACTCACTCTCTTCCACACTCTTTCTCTCCATCACTCACTCTCTGCCTCACTGCACCTCTTACTCTTTCGCTCTCTCCCCTCTCACTATCTCTCGCTCCCCCCTCACTGTTTGTCTCTCTCTTTCGCTCGCTCTATCTATCCATCACCATAATTGTCTCTCTAACCCCTCCCTTCTCTCTTTTCTTCCCTCTATCTCTTTTTCTTTTTCTTTTTACATTATCATGGGGTAATGGTTTGTAGAGGTAGTCATAATTAACATTTGCTTTTGTAATAGCCTTAGTAGGGTTTTATGCCTTTGACACTCGTAAGAAAATTATTCTTTTTACATTACAGTTCAGTGTTATCGAGCTGACCTCTCTGATTGGTCCCTAGTCTATCTCTTCAGTTGTGTATGCACCATCCTACTGGCCAGATTCCTGCCATTCTTGGCACATTTACAAAATGTATTTTCGTAGAAACTGACTGGGGCGCGATTTTGATTGTACAACACAGGGAGTGTGGAAGCTTCCATAGACTGTTTTTAGCAGCTTTTAATATTATGTTGGTCTAAGCAGACCCATAGGGTTAAATCAAATTGACTGAGGTACTAATTAAGTCACCTGCACAGGCGTGCGCAGAGACTGACTGGCGGGTGCCGCTCCGGACTTCCCCCCCTCCACGGCATTATAGTGTTCTCTCACCTCCCCTGTCCTGGATATAGACTGCTCACCTGGGCGGCCCATAGACTGCTCACCTGGGCAGCCCAGGTAAGCAGTCTATATCCAGGACAGGGGAGGTGAGAGAACACTATAATGCCGTGGAGAAGGGGAAGTCCGGAGCGGCACCCGCCCGTCAGTGTCTGCGCACGCCTATGGTTACCTGTGCCTAAGCATGGATATCCTTAAAACGGGAAGATGGAGAATTCCTGGCCTCTTAGTTGGATCTGCACGGCTCACTGATGCAATCAGGAGGAGTGATGTCACCTGCTGCATATGGCAACAGTGATAGCAACTCCAACCACATCTGAATCGTGGGGGTTATTCAGCATCAGTTGTAAAATTGAGAAATCACAGATCGGCTGATTATCGGCCATCTGAGCTTGCACTGCGACCACACCACGCGGATGCAGACTTTCACAATGCAATTACATCCTGGCATGATTGACAGCCGGCGGGCGTTCGGGGGCTGCGTCACAGCATTGGTGGGGAGTGGTGCGGGAAATGCAGGCATGTCATTGCTGAGACGGAAACCATGGCGCCGTTGCGCCTGCATATGCAGCCTGACTGCGTATGCAGGGGGACAACCGGTATTCCCTGTGTTTCTTAATTTCTGCACTGCGATCGCATTCTGAATAACCCCCCAATGCCCATTACTCTTAATCTAAGTAGTTAAGTTACTACATTTAATCAATAAACGAGATACCTTTCTGTAATACGAGGTTGGGATCGGGTGACCGGCAGTCGGGATTCTGGCATCGGTATACTGACTGGCAGGATCCCAACCGCCAGTAACATTATTACATCCCGTAATACCGTATCAATAGGCCTTTTAAATGAGCATTACAAGCTATACTAATATGACAATAAAATGGGAAGGACTTTTTGGGGTGTAAGTGAATGTTTAGTGCCCATTACAGTACCAATTACTGTATCTCTAATAGTATACAGAGACAGGCTTGGACTGGCCCACGGGGGTAGAGGGGAAACCACCGGTGGGCCCCACTGCCTGGGGCCCCACCTCCTGCTATAAGGATCAGGTTCTAGACTGTGCACTTGATTTATACATTATACATATGTTACCTTATACTGGACTATGGTGTATACAGTGCATTGCTGTTATTAATCTGGTACATTATCATGCATGCAGTAGCTACATTTACTGCATATATTTATGAAGGGGCCCAAACGTTGCACTCTCTAATGGTTAGTAAAACCAATGTGGTGGCAGGCCATACACCCTCAGCAGACTGGTCACACCCCTAAACATGGGCCCCTACCACTGCATTCCCTCGGTGGGCCCTACATGCCCCAGTCCGACACTGTACAGAGATAAACACAAAGAAATTATGAATCAGTGGAAAATGTTTACATTCTGATCTGTATTTGCAAATACTACTAATTTGCACTTCTCCTCATGCATGTGGAAAGTTGTGCATTTGGCCTGCATCAACAGATGCATAAGGAGTAAAGAAATGTAACTGTAGGCTACTTATTTGGCCATGAGTGCTGCTTCCCAAGAACCTGTGTTCTTGCTCTGATGTTTCTTGTGTGTAGATACCTGGTCCACTCCTTTCATGGCTGTTCTCTGCCTGCATTGCTTTCTACTAATGTCAGCGACTAATACATAACACTGATATCTTTGATCGATATATACAATTTCTGTTTTCATCGCTCCTCAGACTGTCACTGAAAGGGTTAATGGTACATCCTCTTACTGCTGAGGAACCCAGGGAAATGTGTGGCACCTGTTTGGAAAATATTCTATTTTCACTCCTTTCATGTTAAGATGAAAACCCCTTTCTGTGTGAAATAGTGTGACAGAATGCACGGTTCATAATGAAAATGTCTTAAGAATAAATAAATAATTAAAATAACAAAATAAAAAAAAGATCAAAGGGAAGGACATTCCTTATGGGGCCTAAGATTCAATCTCATTATATCATATTCTTTTTAGCCTTGATCCTTTTTCATATGCTTCTAGCAATCTGCATGAATTTATCATGTTACAGTGAGAACTAATTATGAATGTCACAGCTTTAATGAAAAAAAAGATTTTAGTTCAGTATTGCTCTTCAAATATTAAATACAGTCTTATTTATATTGGCAGATGAGTGGGGTACACATGAGAACATTAATAATATATATTTACATTGATTTTCACATTATTTTTTTGTTCATTATCACCACCGGTAATTAGATGCTGAGAGAATATTGGAAAGAGCAATTGTATTGTTCTTTAGGTGCTTGACTGCATGTTTATTACTTGTAAATTCATAGGAGGTCATTTATGGAGTGCACTCTGCCCTGCAAATACAGCTATGCCTATTGAGTGCCATAAGTGCGCTTAGATTTTCACTGTGGGCATGGACTGATTGTACTAAGCTCAACTGCTATTTTTGCTGCAACTGGCTGTTGGATCAATGAGCTCAAGTGTCCGCATTCTGTAATCAGAGATGCAGAGACTGCCTATTCTATTAGCTCATGTAGGGGGCAGTAAAGTAGCCTACTCCTCTTCCTTTGATACAAGGTTATACCCCACTCAATCATTACCTACCCTAGATAATTCATAGTCACCACACTTCTCTCCAAGCACATCCTGTCTCTCCAGTATGCTATGCCGCCATCCCGTTTTATTTCTCCTTTTCTATTTCCCTCCTCATTAGTCTGCACCTATAAACTGTTTTGTCTCCTGCACCTGCCACACTCACCAGCCTACATATGCTGAAACAAATCTCACAACCACAAATGGGATATCATACTGAACCCCCCACAAATCCTTCTTGCATTTCCTCTTTCTCACCATTCTTCATTTCATGGCTGCTTGCAATATCTCTCCCAACCCTGGACCCGATGCAATCCCACTCTCTGCTCCCACTACTCATTACTACTACATTAGTTCTCTCGTACAGGGGTCTCTTCCTCAGTCACACTCCTACAATAGATCAGTAGAGTCAACGTTCTACTTTCTTCTAAGTCATACCCAAAGAACTATTCTCCTGTACTCTTCTTTCATGTCCAAACTATTCATGTATTCTCCGTGCTCTACTTTTGTTGCTTTATTTATTTTTCAGTTTCCCAAATTCCTAATAACATTACTGTCTTCCTCACTTATTTCCTCTCCATTAACTTGCCTACTCTACTGCCACTAAACTTCTTTCAAATTCTTTCTTCTTTGTTTTCTCCCAGTAGACTTCATATTCCACCCACTATGATGGACATTTCCCTGACCATGTCTTCTCCCACTTTGGCTCCATCTTTAGATTCTCCAACTTTGCCATTCCACTATCTGAAAGCAACCACGTTTCCTTTGGCCTCCCATATTGGCCTTAACAATTCATACCGCCATCGTGGCACACCTATGAATGCATGCAACAGTACATGTAAACGTTCTCATGAACTGCTGAGTACAAGTGCAAGAAATGTTTTTCTTATGCTGACTTCCTTCCCTTTAAATTAATCCTTTCATCTTACAATATTGCCCTTTATTTTGCTGAGCAAATATACTTCAAACATACAGCTTTCTAATGGCAATGTAATAGAAACGCAATAACTTATGGTGCTCAGTGATGTAAAAAAAACTTCTTTGTTGGCAATTCCATCTGATGACAATTTTTTCATAAAAAATAAGAAAATTAAAATAAGACATAAATGGAACACATAAGAACTAGGCTATGTTGCAACCAAAAAGTGCTATGGTGCATGAAAGAATTAGCTCACACAGCAAACAAGCAAATTAGGCAGCAGAATCTGTGAATACAGACTTAGTATCAAGTAAAGCAAATAGTAGTCAAATCAAATGGAGTAGCTCATACCCAGCTGGTGTTGTAGGAGCCACAGGTGTTTATGGCAGAGTGCCTCTGGATGAATACCCTGTCTGGCTCCCAAACAATCCAGCATCAAGTTCTAGCATGCACAGGACACAGCCAACACATTTTGAGCTTACAGGAGCTCTTCCTCGAGTCTAAAACGCATTGGTGTGACCTGTGCATGCTGCGATCTTGGCCCAGAGCCAGTGGCGGTTCTTGCCACGGGCAAGCGGTACTTTTGCCCGGGGCGCCGCCTTCCGGAGGGTGCCGGCGCCATCTGGAGGGCGCCGCACCAGGGCAAGATCCGCCACTGTGCCCCCCGCAGTGCCCTGCTGTGCCCCCCGCTTTGAAGGGAACCAGACGCGTAGCGTCTAGTTTCCCTTCATTGAGAGGACCTTAGTTGTGCGGTGCGCGATGACGTCATTGCGCACCGCACAGCAAAGGTCCTCTCCATGAAGGGAAACTAGACGCTACGGTCTAGTTTCCCTTCGTGTAGAGGACCTTTGCTGTGCGATGCGCGATGACGTCATCGCGCACCGCACAGCATAGTGGCACAGACACTAGGGGTCATAATTGACCTCTAGTGTCTATGTTGTTCTATGGGAGAGACGTAATATTGTCTCTCCCATAGATCGAAGAGAGGAGAGAAGAGTGGCGCCGCCGGCGGAGGGGGTCTGGATCAGGAACGGGGATGGTAAGTATACTTTTTATTTATTTTATTTTTTTCTTTCAGCGTCGTGACCACGCCCCCAATTGAAGCCACGCCCCCATATTTTGCCCGGGCCGCAAAAAGTCTTAGAACCGGCCCTGCCCAGAGCAACCAATCAGGTTCTATCAATTATCTTCAAGAAGGTGCTAGATAAATGATAAGTAGAATCTGATTGGCTGCTATGGGTAACATCTTCATAATTAAAAATCTACACTTTAGTATATATGTACCTAATAGTCCATTGTTCATCATGAAATACCATGTTAACATGTGGTGGTGGAGGTGAAATGTCAATACACTGCAACCTCTGGTCAAACTGTGCTAAAAAAAACACCTTATATTTCACTGGAATAAATATTGCAGTAGATATGGATGGAGTATCACTATACTCACGGTTTGCTTTTAACTTACATATCTAAATAACAATGCTAATTTGGGAAGCACAAAAACAAAGTGCTAATTTAAACAGAAAAAGCTGAACACAAACAATAGTAGTAACCTGGAGAAGGCATAAGGAAGTGATAAACCAGTGATATGTGCAAGGTGATAAACACACCAGCCAATCAGCTTCTAACTGTTAATTTATATATTGGAGTTGATTGGCTGGTGCGTTTATCACCTTGCACTTATAACTGGTTTATCACTTCCTTATGCCTTCTCCAGGTTAATACATCTGTCCAATGTCACACAATCTTCATAACCTCGACTTAAAATGAGTCCCACCGCAGAGAGAAGTTGCTTCCAACAAGAAATGCTTTACCAGCTTGTTGCTCATCATATTGCTACAAATACAGAGCTAAAATCCCATCATTTGGTTACAAATTAAGTTCTGAAAAAAAAAGCTAAAGCAAAAATAGGGAGGTTAATCATGGACTGTCTTCTCCATCTCACCGTTGTATGGATCATTGGGAAGACAACGCAGACCCTCTGTGATTTTGGCCGCTGCCGTCGCTTATCTGCTAATATATATATATATATATATATATATATATATTTATATCGGAGCCCAATGCAATCGGCATTCAGTTTGCATTGTGCTCCTTTATTATTACTTAACTCTCAGTCACCTGCTTATTTGAATTAGCTGTGGGGGTGACGGACGTTGCTTTTGATTTTATATATATATATATATATATATATATATATATATAATTTATATAATTTATACATCTATATGTATACAATATTTACAGTAGCTACAATATATACAGTACATATATATATATATATATATATATATATATATAGAACAAACAGGAACAGCCCGGCACTCCACTCCGAATGGCAACAACAGCTGAGGTGCCTTCCCAGTTAGAGATACAAAATCCCAAGTAGATAGCAATGGTAGTAGGGGCGGCACTCATGCAGACTCCACAGCGTGAGAAAGATAATTTACTTTATTAGGGCCAACATGTTTCGGGGACCTAACCCCGTCCTCAGGGCCAGACGTCTACTACCATTGCTATATATATATATATATATATATATACCCAACTCGAACAGCCGGCACTCCACGGGATATTTCAATAACTTGCCAGGGTGCACTCCAGAGGCTTGCCAACCTCAAACATACTCTCCCAATAATAGAGTCACTCCTGGGCTGCCAACTCGGTGAAGAAATCAAGGTGCTTTAATCAGTGATTTGATTAAAGCACCTTGATTTCTTCACCGAGTTGGCAGCCCAGGAGTGACTCTGTTATTGGGAGAGTATATATATATATATATATATATATATATATATATATACATACACACATATAACATTGTATACATCAAGTATTTATTATTTCATGCTTTCATCTTTAAGCATTTTATTTTGATGACATTAGAACACACACACGGTTGAAGTAAATTGAATCATTGGCTTCAAATGTAGAAATCAATGAGAAATAATTTTGTGGCACCAAAGTGAATAGTGTAATGCTAAGTATTCATTTAATTAACCATGAGCCTTTCCACATAATGTACAACTATCGCCAGCTTCTCCGCCTTTAGCAGTTCCAGGAAAAGTGGATTTTAATTCATCTATGAAAAAAAAGTACATTAATATTTGAAAGCATTTAAATCCATTAGCAGATCATCTGAACATCACGGATCAATTTTAAATTGCTAATTGAGGCAATAATGGCTAATAATCCAATAGTTAGTAATGTCTTGCGTGTTTTACCGTTTTAATTTCCTAAGATTCCTGGAATTATGTAAATTTGTTGCTGAACAGTTGTAACAAAATGCAAATAAACTGGAGACATCAAGATATTGTTGACATTGTGTTAAAGTAGTAAACAATTTTGCTTAATTACTTGCACCACAATTAATGCCGCTATACTGAATCTCGTATTGCTTCCTTCACTGAAAAAAAAGTGAAATTAAATATAAAAGCAGCATACAGTATATAACCTGTTTTAATTAGAAAGAAAAGAAAAGAAAAGAAAATGACCATATGTAACTTCAAACTTTTAAAGTGTGATTGATTTACCTTTTCAGGGATACTGGCACTTATGTGTACATTTACTTAACGGTTATTTAAAGTTGCAAAACTTTTTGAAGTTTGAATACAGTATGTGTTTATAACTAAATCGGTCCATATATAAAACAGTTTTCTACAGTTTTTTCTTAACTTGAAATTTATTATCTTTTCAAGAAAATATATAAAAAAACTTTAAAATATATATCTCTAACATTCACAATTCGTCCCTGAAGAGGTTTAATTCCCCAGCAGATATAGAGTTGCCACTTTTTGTGGAAACATATTGATCTGCCTATCTCTGATAAACTCCAGGCCTATTAGTAACATTGGAAAAAGGTTACCATCTGTTAGGGTCTCCTGCCCTGTGCTGCCACGTCGTCATGGCAACCGGGAGACAAGTGCTAGTGGAGTAACCTGAGCGCAGCTGATACTCCGGTTCGGGTCTTTTGCTGTGCAGTGGTTATAGGCTCTGTGCACGGCAGGGGATCCGGTGCTGGTTTTTGTGCTCACAGTCTGTGAGGTCTGAGTGGGGCGTGGACAGCACCTGCTTTATAAGGCCTCTTTTCAGGGTAAGCAGATGCTGCTGAATCTTTGTTGGTTAGTCAGTTCATGAAAGTTAGCCAGTACTGTGTAGCTTTGTATTTGTTTGTTGCTTACTGCAAATAGGCCTGGGGATTTGGTATTACACTCTGCCAATCCAGACCTAGCAGTAAGACTGGAGTCAGTCGTTTAGCTTGCTGGGGTTCTGTTACTACTCTGTGAACTTAGCAAGTTTGCGGCTGTATTCTAAGACTTGCCTGTCTAATCCTGTCTCACTGTGCTAGGTGTCAGGGGTCAGTTTAGTGGCAGTAAGCTAAAACCTGTGCACTGCAAGTGAGAATTAGGATTGTGGAGATTCTCCTTGTGTCTATCATTCCATCTCTGACCAAGGAGTTTACTGCCACACCCGTTGGTAACCCTTTAGGGTTTTGCTGTTGCCCTTAGCAACAGCATTTCGGGTTCTCTACGTATTAAAACACAACATCTTGCTTTTCCATCTGAGCAGTTCTAATACAAGGGAGACACCCAGTTCCTTAGCCTCTGGGCTTCTCTGTTCACTTTGTGTGTATTTTGTTACCCTATCACCTTCTGTGTACATTATGTCATATCCCCCAGTTTGTCTGTGAGTCCATCTGTTTTGCATAACAGTTCAAACACCAGTACTTTCCTGCAGGCACTGGTGTGCATAACATATTCAGCAGCCTAATACTCCTGTTGAAATTTTGTGGGAATATGGAGCATACCCCTCAAAATACGTTGCAACAGGTGGTCGATCAGGTGCAGGTCCTGACTCGACAATTTAATGATTTGTCCATTAAAATGCACACCTCCCAGGCTGCTGGCGGAGCTCCCGCAGCAGCAGCACCTGCAGGGGTTAAGGAGCCGAAAGTAAATCTCCCGGATCGTTTTTCTGGAGATCGCTCGCAGTTCTTTTGTTTCAAGGAGAGCTGCAAGCTATACTTCCGGCTTAGGCCTCAGTCTTCTGGGTCGGAGATTCAGCGGGTGGGCATAGTGATTTCCTTGCTACAAGGAGACCCACAGGTCTGGGCATATGGGTTGCAGCCTGACTGTCCGTCGCTTAAAAGTGTTGATGCTTTTTTTACGGCACTGGGCATGTTGTATGATGACCCTGACAAGACGGCCTCAGCCGAGGCTCAGATTTCGATCCTTAAGCAAGGGCGAAGGCCAGTTGAGGTTTACTGTACGGAGTTTCGGAGGTTGGCCCATGATACCCAGTGGAATGACCCAGCCCTGAGACACCAGTACCGAAGAGGTCTTTCTAACCAGATAAAGGACCAACTGGTACAATATCCCTTGCCTGATAGCTTGGATCAGCTCATGCAGTTATCCATCCGGGTGGATAGACGGCTGAGAGAGCGTAGGCTTGAAAGGGAGACTGAGATTTCCTTCCTTCCCAAGGGAACCTCAGACTCTGAGGAATTTTCTGAGGAGCCTATGCAGATTGGGGCTACCCGCCTCTCCTCGCGTGAGAAGACGCGGAGGAGACAGCAGGGGTTGTGTTTGTACTGTGGGAATAAAGGTCATGTGGTAGTATCATGCCCAGAAAAGCCGGAAAACTTCAGGGCCTGAGGGTGATGGGAAATATCCTGTCAGGCCAGAAGTCAGAATTTCCTAAGAAGACTTTTATCATTCCGGTGACCTTGAAGATCCTCGGTCAAACTGTCAAGACTGAGGCCTTTGTGGACAGTGGGGCTGACGGGGTTTTTATGGACCGCCAATTCGCCCTGAAACACTCTGTTCCCTTAGTACCCTTGGCATCGGAAATTGAGATTTGTGGGTTAAACGGGGAACCATTATCCCAAGGTAAAATTACCTCTTGCACTAGCCAGATTTCTTTGTTTATTGGAGCCACACACTCTGAAAAATTGTCCTTTTATGTGACTGTTTGTACTTTTGCCCCATTGGTGTTGGGGTTACCCTGGTTAAGGGCCCACAATCCTCAATTTGACTGGGTCTCTGGGGAGATTCTTAGTTGGGGTACTGATTGTTTCAGGAGTTGCTTGAGCCTTCCAGTCAGGCTCTCGCAGCTAAGTTTGCCAGGATTGCCAGGGTGTTATGCAGATTTTGCGGACGTGTTCTCCAAAAAAGTTGCAGAGGTACTACCTCCCCATCGCCCCTATGACTGTGCCATTGATTTGTTGCCAAATGCTAAGCTTCCCAAGAACAGGTTGTACTCCCTGTCACGTCCTGAGACTCAGGCTATGGCAGAGTACATTCAGGAGAACTTGGCTAAGGGATTTATCAGACCTTCACAGTCTCCAGTTGGGTCGGGGTTCTTCTTCGTGGGTAAAAAGGACGGTTCGTTGCGACCCTGCATCGACTTCAGGGAATTGAACCGTATCACGATTAAAAACTCATACCCACTGCCTCTCATTTCGGTCTTGTTTGACCAGCTTCGTACTGCCACCATTTTTTCTAAGATTGACCTACGCGGTGCGTACAATCTAATCCGAATAAGAGAGGGGGATGAATGGAAGACTGCCTTTAATACCCACTCAGGGCATTATGAATATTTGGTGATGCCTTTTGGGCTCTGTAATGCCCCGGCAGTCTTCCAGGATTTCATGAATGATGTGCTCAGGGAATATTTGGATAGATTCTTAGTTGTATACTTAGATGACATCCTAATCTTCTCCCATTCCCTGGAGGAACATCGGAAGCATGTACGCTTAGTCCTCCAGAAACTCAGAGACCACCGGCTTGGGGCGAAGCTGGAGAAGTGCGAATTTGAAGTTCAGCAAATCGCATTTCTAGGATATATTATCTCCCCAGAAGGTTTCCAAATGGAGGGTTCCAAGGTACAGGCAGTCCTGGATTGGGTGCAGCCCACTAGTTTGAAGGCGCTTCAGCGTTTCCTGGGCTTTGCAAATTTTTATAGACGATTTATCGCTGGATTTTCGTCTATAGTGGCGCCCTTGGTGGCACTCACTAAGAAAGGGGCGGATGTTGCTCACTGGTCTTGTGAGGCTAAAGCGGCTTTTGCCCGTCTCAAAAGGGCATTTGTTTCGGCCAAGGTGCTGCGACACCCAGATCCAGAGCGTCCTTTTGTGGTGGAGGTGGATGCCTCTGAGATGGGTATTGGGGCAGTGCTTTCTCAGATGGGAGTGTCTGATAATCGCCTTCATCCCTGTGCTTACTTTTCCCGTAAATTTTCGCCTGCCGAGATGAATTATGACGTGGGTAACCGGGAATTGTTGGCTATTAAGGATGCACTCGAGGAGTGGAGACACTGGCTTGAGGGGGCTAAGTTTGTGGTCTCAATTCTCACTGACCATAAGAATCTGGCATATTTAGAGTCAGCGAAGGGCAGGCACGATGGGCTTTGTTTTTTGCTCGCTTTAATTTTTTGATAACATATCGCCCTGGGTCAAAAAACATCAAGGCTGATGCGCTCTCGCGGAGTTTTGCTCCAATCCAGGAGACCACCGAGGAGCCGTTGCCCATTGTTTCCCCATCATGTATTAAAGTGGGCATTACCCAGGACCTCTTATCATTAGTCCTTAGAGCACAGGAGCAGGCTCCTCCAGACCTTCCGGTAGGTCTTTTGTTTGTGCCTCCTAGGTTAAGACAGCGAGTGTTCCTGGAATTCCATGCCAAGAAGTCGGCAGGTCACCCGGGTATTGCCAGAACTCGGGAGTTGCTATCTAGGGCGGTGTGGTGGCCCTCGGTGGCTAAGGATGTGGATCAGTGGGTTCGGGCATGTGACATCTGTGCCCGAAATAAGACTCCTAGAGGGGTTCCTGTTGGCCCATTACATCCACTCTCTATCCCATCTAAGCCATGGACCCACATTTCTATGGATTTTGTGGTGGACTTGCCCAAATCCTCGGGGATGACAGCCATCTGGGTTGTCGTTGACAGGTTTTCGAAGATGGCGCACTTCGTTCCACTGGTTGGGCTGCCATCAGCCAGATGCCTGTCTGAATTATTTATGCTGCATGTTGTGCGTCTCCACGGGTTGCCACTTGATGTGGTCTCTGACCGCGGATCCCAGTTTGTGGCCAAATTCTGGAGGGCATTTTGTTCCAATCTCCAGATTTCTGTCAGCTTGTCGTCAGGCTACCATCCGCAGTCTAATGGGCAGACTGAAAGGGTGAACCAGTCCTTGGAGCAGTTCCTCAGGTGTTATGTCTCCAAGTGTCAGACTGACTGGGTTGCTCATCTGTCCATGGCGGAGTTTGCCTATAACAACGCGGCTCACTCTGCTACAGGGATCTCTCCCTTCCTTTGTGTGTATGGGCATCATCCTAAGGCCAATTCTTTTGACCCCCTGGACTCCACGCCTGGTGGTTCCTCTGTGGTTTCGGTCCTTAGAGGTATTTGGCGGAAAGTGAAGAAAGCCCTTGTGTCTGTGTCATTAGTGACCAAAAGGGTTTTTGATAAGCGGAAAAGACCCTGCAGCTTCAAATTAGGAGACTTCGTCTGGTTGTCTACCAAGAATTTGAAGTTGAGACAGCCATCTCATAAGTTAGGGCCCCGGTTCATCGGCCCTTATAAGATCACCAGGGTTATCAATCCGGTGGCATTTCAGTTAGATCTGCCCCGTTCTTTGGGTATCAATAAAACATTCCATTGTTCCCTTTTAAAACGGGCGATTAGTAATCCTTCTTCCAGTGGAAGACCTTCCCCTCTTCTGATACGTGGCCAGAGGGAGTTTGTTGTTGAAAGGATTCTTGACTCCAAGGTGGTTCGGGGTCGGCTGTCATTTTTGGTGCACTGGAAGGGGTATGGCCCGGAGGAGCGGTCGTGGGTGCGCAGTTGTGATCTTCATGCCCCCAGACTGATACGCTCTTTCTTCTCGCAGTTCCCCGATAAACCTGGTGGTAGGGGTTCTTTGACCCCTCGTCAGAGGGGGGGTACTGTTAGGGTCTCCTGCCCTGTGCTGCCACATCGTCATGGCAACCGGGAGACAAGTGCTAGTGGAGTAACCTGAGCGCAGCTGATACTCCGGTTCGGGTCTTTTGCTGTGCAGTGGTTATAGGCTCTGTGCACGGCAGGGGATCCGGTGCTGGTTTTTGTGCTCACAGTCTGTGAGGTCTGAGTGGGGCGTGGACAGCACCTGCTTTATAAGGCCTCTTTTCAGGGTAAGCAGATGCTGCTGAATCTTTGTTGGTTAGTCAGTTCATGAAAGTTAGCCAGTACTGTGTAGCTTTGTATTTGTTTGTTGCTTACTGCAAATAGGCCTGGGGATTTGGTATTACACTCTGCCAATCCAGACCTAGCAGTAAGACTGGAGTCAGTCGTTTAGCTTGCTGGGGTTCTGTTACTACTCTGTGAACTTAGCAAGTTTGCGGCTGTATTCTAAGACTTGCCTGTCTAATCCTGTCTCACTGTGCTAGGTGTCAGGGGTCAGTTTAGTGGCAGTAAGCTAAAACCTGTGCACTGCAAGTGAGAATTAGGATTGTGGAGATTCTCCTTGTGTCTATCATTCCATCTCTGACCAAGGAGTTTACTGCCACACCCGTTGGTAACCCTTTAGGGTTTTGCTGTTGCCCTTAGCAACAGCATTTCGGGTTCTCTACGTATTAAAACACAACATCTTGCTTTTCCATCTGAGCAGTTCTAATACAAGGGAGATACCCAGTCCCTTAGCCTCTGGGCTTCTCTGTTCACTTTGTGTGTATTTTGTTACCCTATCACCTTCTGTGTACATTATGTCATATCCCCCAGTTTGTCTGTGAGTCCATCTGTTTTGCATAACAGTTCAAACACCAGTACTTTCCTGCAGGCACTGGTGTGCATAACACCATCCAAGCTGAATATATAGCATCCATAGTAAATAATGGTAGTGAATGACATGTCAGGGTGTGGGAGCCTTTTATTTATTAAGGCAAAGAAGGTTTTAAATTTAAAAAAAAGAATATATTGAATCAATTAATTTGAGGAGAAGCTTACTTAAAATTACTCTTATACACAAAACCTCTATCTATTTATCTATCTATCTATCTATCTATCTATCTATCTATCTATCTATCTATCTATCTATCTATCTATCTATCTACATATACTGTATATGCATTCATGGAAAGTTCACTTCTTACACAAAAACATAGGCAACTGTGTCATATTGGAACAAACCTGTTTTCATATATTTCATACATCCTTTGCAAATATGCAAATTATGTTGTCCGTAATGTATTATGACTGTAAATATGTAATGTTTGCACTATCTCTCTGCGCGGTTGACATACATTCAATGAATGGTGATTATCATATAGTAAGTATCATAAGTGACAAAATTATGTATAAAAAAATTATATTGTCTCCCTAATCCTAAAAATATATGATATAAAGGGACATATAAAAAGGCTAAGATTCATTAATAAATTAGTGGAGGAAAGGAGACTGATAGCCAGTGAATACCCGCAGTGAAAAAAACATTGGATGGCAAACTGCACATATGCAGCTATCTGGGCAGTGTAGTTAAAATCAGAGAAAGAGAGAATAGAAAAGGTCAAATAGAGAGATAGGAGAGAACTCCCTCCCACAAAAGCAAACAACAATAAAGGTTCATATACTGTAGTATACCAGAGGGCTGTTTTCTGTTTTCAATGGAAGGCATGCTGTTCATTGTAGTGCTAATGGGAGATCCTGGGGGTGGCTCCCAGGTAAGCTAGCCCTCTGTCTGGATGCGTTTTATATGAGTCTTTATCATGAAGCCTTAGACAAATATGTGGGCACTGCCATTAAGTAGTGTTAGGACTGCTGATATCGGAGAAGTCTTGACGAGGCCAGCAGCTAAACATGTCTTTGCAAACGCATGTGACCATTTTCTCTGAAATTCTATTACCACATAGGTTCAGGTATTGTCACAGGTAATTTATAGTTCTGCTGGGGGGATACCGGGGGGGGGGGGGGAGAGCAAATCAAGTATTTCCTGAACAATATATATATCCTATATATAGATCATAATATCAATTAAGGGCAACAGGACATTTAGCTGTCAATTTTAATTACTTTACGTTCATCATGGGTAATAAATATGACATATTACAGTAATTATGGACATTATACATTTTGATATTAAAGTCAGCCCTTTTTTTTGTCCTATAGGTAGTCTCAACCCTTTTTGATCCTTGGTTCTTTGTAAGGTTAATCATATGCCTATCCCAAGCATGTTTAAAATGATCTCCTGTCTTAGCTTCTACCACCTCAGACCGGGGGGGGGAATATGGTCTCCAGAACTAGAGATGAGCGGGTTCGGTTTCTCTGAATCCGAACCCGCCCGAACTTCATGTTTTTTTACACGGGTCCGAGCGACTAGGATCTTCCCGCCTTGCTCGGTTAACCCGAGCGCGCCCGAACGTCATCATCACGCTGTCGGATTCTCGCGAGGCTCGGATTCTATCGCGAGACTCGGATTCTATATAAGGAGCCGCGCGTCGCGGCCATTTTCACACGTGCATTGAGATTGATAGGGAGAGGACGTGGCTGGCGTCCTCTCCGTTTAGAAATTAAAATAGATAGGAGAGTGAGAGTGAGACACTTCATTTACTTACTGGAGCTTAGGAGGAGTTATACTAGTGACTGATGACCAGTGACCTGACCACCAGTGCAGTTTTATAATTTATTATTATTTAATAATCCGTTCTGTTCTTGTTCTCTGCCTGAAAAAAACGATACACAGTGACTCAGTCACACTCACATACCATATCTGTGCTCAGCCCAGTGTGCTGCATCATCTATGTATAATATCTGACTGTGCTCACACAGCTTAATTGTGGGGGAGACTGGGGAGCAGTTATAGGTTATAGCAGGAGCCAGGAGTACATATTAAACAGTGCACACTTTTGCTGCCAGAGTGCCACTGCCAGTGTGACTGACCAGTGACCTGACCACACTGACCACCAGTATAGTATATTGTGATTGAATGTCTGCCTGAAAAAGTACACTCGTCGTGTGACTTGTGTGGTGTTTTTTTATTCTATAAAAATTAAAAAACTCATTCTGCTGACAGACAGTGTCCAGCAGGTCCGTCATTATATAATATATACCTGTCCGGCTGCAGTAGTGATATATATATATTTTTTATATCATTATTTATCATCCAGTCTATACTAGCAGCAGACACAGTACGGTAGTTCACGGCTGTAGCTACCTCTGTGTCGGCACTCGGCAGTCCATCCATAATTGTATACCACCTACCCGTGGTTTTTTTTTTTTCTTTCTTCTTTATACATACTACATCTCATTATCATCCAGTCTATATTAGCAGCAGACACAGTACAGTACGGTAGTCCACGGCTGTAGCTACCTCTGTGTCGGCACTCGGCAGTCCATCCATAATTGTATACCACCTACCCGTGGTTTTTTTTTCTTTCTTCTTTATACATACTACATCTCATTATCATCCAGTCTATATTAGCAGCAGACACAGTACAGTACGGTAGTCCACGGCTGTAGCTATCTCTGTGTCGGCACTCGGCAGTCCATCCATAATTGTATACCACCTACCCGTGGTTTTTTTTTCTTTCTTCTTTATACATACTACATCTCATTATCAACCAGTCTATATTAGCAGCAGACACAGTACAGTACGGTAGTCCACGGCTGTAGCTACCTCTGTGTCGGCACTCGGCAGTCCATCCATAATTGTATACCACCTACCCGTGGTTTTTTTTTTCTTTCTTCTTTATACATACTACATCTCATTATCAACCAGTCTATATTAGCAGCAGACACAGTACGGTAGTTCACGGCTGTAGCTACCTCTGTGTCGGCACTCGGCAGTCCATCCATAATTGTATACCACCTACCCGTGGTTTTTTTTTTCTTTCTTCTTTATACATACTACATCTCATTATCATCCAGTCTATATTAGCAGCAGACACAGTACAGTATGGTAGTCCACGGCTGTAGCTACCTCTGTGTCGGCACTCGGCAGTCCATCCATAATTGTATACCACCTACCCGTGGTTTTTTTTTCTTTCTTCTTTATACATACTACATCTCATTATCATCCAGTCTATATTAGCAGCAGACACAGTACAGTACGGTAGTCCACGGCTGTAGCTATCTCTGTGTCGGCACTCGGCAGTCCATCCATAATTGTATACCACCTACCCGTAGTTTTTTTTTTCTTTCTTCTTTATACATACTACATCTCATTATCAACCAGTCTATATTAGCAGCAGACACAGTACAGTACGGTAGTCCACGGCTGTAGCTACCTCTGTGTCGGCACTCGGCAGTCCATCCATAATTGTATACCACCTACCCGTGTTTTTTTTTTCTTTCTTCTTTATACATACTACATCTCATTATCATCCAGTCTATATTAGCAGCAGACACAGTACAGTACGGTAGTCCACGGCTGTAGCTACCTCTGTGTCGGCACTCGGCAGTCCATGCATAATTGTATACCACCTACCCGTGGTTTTTTTTTTCTTTCTTCTTTATACATACTACATCTCATTATCAACCAGTCTATATTAGCAGCAGACACAGTACAGTACGGTAGTCCACGGCTGTAGCTACCTCTGTGTCGGCACTCGGCAGTCCATCCATAATTGTATACCACCTAGTCCTACCCGTGGTTTTTTTTTCTTTCTTCTTTATACATACTACATCTCATTATCATCCAGTCTATATTAGCAGCAGACACAGTACAGTACGGTAGTCCACGGCTGTAGCTACCTCTGTGTCGGCACTCGGCAGTCCATCCATAATTGTATACCACCTACCCGTGGTTTTTTTTTCTTTCTTCTTTATACATACTACATCTCATTATCATCCAGTCTATATTAGCAGCAGACACAGTACAGTACGGTAGTCCACGGCTGTAGCTACCTCTGTGTCGGCACTCGACAGTCCATCCATAATTGTATACCACCTACCCGTGGTTTTTTTTTTTCTTTCTTCTTTATACATACTACATCTCATTATCAACCAGTCTATATTAGCAGCAGACACAGTACAGTACGGTAGTCCATGGCTGTAGCTACCTCTGTGTCGGCACTCGGCAGTCCATCCATAATTGTATACCACCTAGTCCTACCCGTGTTTTTTTCTTTTCTTTCTTCTTTATACATACTACATCTCATTATCATCCAGTCTATATTAGCAGCAGACACAGTACAGTACGGTAGTCCACGGCTGTAGCTACCTCTGTGTCGGCACTCGGCAGTCCATCCATAATTGTATACTAGTATCCATCCATCTCCATTGTTTACCTGAGGTGCCTTTTAGTTGTGCCTATTAAAATATGGAGAACAAAAATGTTGAGGTTCCAAAATTAGGGAAAGATCAAGATCCACTTCCACCTCGTGCTGAAGCTGCTGCCACTAGTCATGGCCGAGACGATGAAATGCCAGCAACGTCGTCTGCCAAGGCCGATGCCCAATGTCATAGTACAGAGCATGTCAAATCCAAAACACCAAATATCAGTAAAAAAAGGACTCCAAAACCTAAAATAAAATTGTCGGAGGAGAAGCGTAAACTTGCCAATATGCCATTTACCACACGGAGTGGCAAGGAACGGCTGAGGCCCTGGCCTATGTTCATGGCTAGTGGTTCAGCTTCACATGAGGATGGAAGCACTCAGCCTCTCGCTAGAAAACTGAAAAGACTCAAGCTGGCAAAAGCACCGCAAAGAACTGTGCGTTCTTCGAAATCCCAAATCCACAAGGAGAGTCCAATTGTGTCGGTTGCGATGCCTGACCTTCCCAACACTGGAGGTGAAGAGCATGCGCCTTCCACCATTTGCACGCCCCCTGCAAGTGCTGGAAGGAGCACCCGCAGTCCAGTTCCTGATAGTCAGATTAAAGATGTCAGTGTTGAAGTACACCAGGATGAGGAGGATATGGGTGTTGCTGGCGCTGGGGAGGAAATTGACCAGGAGGATTCTGATGGTGAGGTGGTTTGTTTAAGTCAGGCACCCGGGGAGACACCTGTTGTCCGTGGGAGGAATATGGCCGTTGACATGCCTGGTGAAAATACCAAAAAAATCAGCTCTTCAGTGTGGAGGTATTTCAACAGAAAAGCGGACAACAGGTGTCAAGCCGTGTGTTGCCTTTGTCAAGCTGTAATAAGTAGGGGTAAGGACGTTAACCACCTCGGAACATCCTCCCTTATACGTCACCTGCAGCGCATTCATAATAAGTCAGTGACAAGTTCAAAAACTTTGGGCGACAGCGGAAGCAGTCCACTGACCAGTAAATCCCTTCCTCTTGTAACCAAGCTCACGCAAACCACCCCACCAACTCCCTCAGTGTCAATTTCCTCCTTCCCCAGGAAAGCCAATAGTCCTGCAGGCCATGTCACTGGCAATTCTGACGAGTCCTCTCCTGCCTGGGATTCCTCCGATGCATCCTTGCGTGTAACGCCTACTGCTGCTGGCGCTGCTGTTGTTGCTGCTGGGAGTCGATGGTCATCCCAGAGGGGAAGTCGTAAGCCCACTTGTACTACTTCCAGTAAGCAATTGACTGTCCAACAGTCCTTTGCGAGGAAGATGAAATATCACAGCAGTCATCCTGCTGCAAAGCGGATAACTGAGGCCTTGACAACTATGTTGGTGTTAGACGTGCCTCCGGTATCCGCCGTTAGTTCACAGGGAACTAGACAATTTATTGAGGCAGTGTGCCCCCGTTACCAAATACCATCTAGGTTCCACTTCTCTAGGCAGGCGATACCGAGAATGTACACGGACGTCAGAAAAAGACTCACCAGTGTCCTAAAAAATGCAGTTGTACCCAATGTCCACTTAACCACGGACATGTGGACAAGTGGAGCAGGGCAGGGTCAGGACTATATGACTGTGACAGCCCACTGGGTAGATGTATGGACTCCCGCCGCAAGAACAGCAGCGGCGGCACCAGTAGCAGCATCTCGCAAACGCCAACTCTTTCCTAGGCAGGCTACGCTTTGTATCACCGCTTTCCAGAATACGCACACAGCTGAAAACCTCTTACGGCAACTGAGGAAGATCATCGCGGAATGGCTTACCCCAATTGGACTCTCCTGTGGATTTGTGGCATCGGACAACGCCAGCAATATTGTGTGTGCATTAAATATGGGCAAATTCCAGCACGTCCCATGTTTTGCACATACCTTGAATTTGGTGGTGCAGAATTTTTTAAAAAACGACAGGGGCGTGCAAGAGATGCTGTCGGTGGCCAAAAGAATTGCGGGACACTTTCGGCGTACAGGCACCACGTACAGAAGACTGGAGCACCACCAAAAACTACTGAACCTGCCCTGCCATCATCTGAAGCAAGAAGTGGTAACGAGGTGGAATTCAACCCTCTATATGCTTCAGAGGTTGGAGGAGCAGCAAAAGGCCATTCAAGCCTATACAATTGAGCACGATATAGGAGGTGGAATGCACCTGTCTCAAGCGCAGTGGAGAATGATTTCAACATTGTGCAAGGTTCTGATGCCCTTTGAACTTGCCACACGTGAAGTCAGTTCAGACACTGCCAGCCTGAGTCAGGTCATTCCCCTCATCAGGCTTTTGCAGAAGAAGCTGGAGACATTGAAGGAGGAGCTAACACGGAGCGATTCCGCTAGGCATGTGGGACTTGTGGATGGAGCCCTTAATTCGCTTAACAAGGATTCATGGGTGGTCAATCTGTTGAAATCAGAGCACTACATTTTGGCCACCGTGCTCGATCCTAGATTTAAAGCCTACCTTGGATCTCTCTTTCCGGCAGACACAAGTCTGCTGGGGTTGAAAGACCTGCTGGTGAGAAAATTGTCAAGTCAAGCGGAACGCGACCTGTCAACATCTCCTCCTTCACATTCTCCCGCAACTGGGGGTGCGAGGAAAAGGCTCAGAATTCCGAGCCCACCCGCTGGCGGTGATGCAGGGCAGTCTGGAGCGACTGCTGATGCTGACATCTGGTCCGGACTGAAGGACCTGACAACGATTACGGACATGTCGTCTACTGTCACTGCATATGATTCTCTCAACATTGAAAGAATGGTGGAGGATTATATGAGTGACCGCATCCAAGTAGGCACGTCACACAGTCCGTACTTATACTGGCAGGAAAAAGAGGCAATTTGGAGGCCCTTGCACAAACTGGCTTTATTCTACCTAAGTTGCCCTCCCACAAGTGTGTACTCCGAAAGAGTGTTTAGTGCCGCCGCTCACCTTGTCAGCAATCGGCGTACGAGGTTACATCCAGAAAATGTGGAGAAGATGATGTTCATTAAAATGAATTATAATCAATTCCTCCGCGGAGACATTGACCAGCAGCAATTGCCTCCACAAAGTACACAGGGAGCTGAGATGGTGGATTCCAGTGGGGACGAATTGATAATCTGTGAGGAGGGGAATGTACACGGTGATATATCGGAGGATGATGATGAGGTGGACATCTTGCCTCTGTAGAGCCAGTTTGTGCAAGGAGAGATTAATTGCTTCTTTTTTGGTGGGGGTCCAAACCAACCCGTCATATCAGTCACAGTCGTGTGGCAGACCCTGTCACTGAAATGATGGGTTGGTTAAAGTGTGCATGTCCTGTTTATACAACATAAGGGTGGGTGGGAGGGCCCAAGGACAATTCCATCTTGCACCTCTTTTTTCTTTAATTTTTCTTTGCGTCATGTGCTGTTTGGGGAGGGTTTTTTGGAAGGGACATCCTGCGTGTTATGATTCCCGTACTCCAGACCAGAAGAGATCTTATGGCAGAGGTCTGAGTACTGGGAAGATATGCTGGTTGTGGGAGCAGGAGAGCCTAGTAACCCCTGGCGCCCTAACTCCGTTGTCTCGCCCGTGTTATCAGAAATCCCTTGCGAGACTATGGTTGCTTGAGCCCATGGCAGCCGCGTTCGAAGGGCGGATTATGTCTGCCCAACCCCGATGCCCCCGCAGGTCTTAATGGGAGACAAAGGGAAATCCGAGACAGGGTGATAACAAGGGGCCCTCTGACTAAGCAACCAGGCCAGGGGTTACAAGCTAACTAACTTTAACCAAAGGTATGTGCGGACTAGCCGCCAGGGAAAAGGACAACCAAAGAACCACTGATCCGTTACTCCTATCCAGCACCGCTGGATACCAGAGTGGATCTGTGGGAGCGGAATCCTCCGCAAAAGCTCCAGAACACAAATTAACTAAATAATAAACAGTTAGCGGACAAGCCGCAACACACGGCTGAGCCGCGACTCACGAACACCACAGGATGTTAAAGGTGCTCGGTCAGACTCCAGGAATAGATGGCAAACTTCCGAGTACAGGATCTCTGAGGACAGGAACAACCGGATTGAGCAGGACTGGAAACTCTCTGTAGCAGACACAGGCAAACAGGAAGCTATCACCGGCGTCTGTAAGAAGTCCTGAGGGTGCCTTTATTCAGGAACCCTCCAATCAAGATCCAGACAGGGTAATCAATGGAAATGCCTTGCAGCTTGCATGCTGCACGGCCAGCACATAATCAGGTAATTTAGGACAGACCCAGCAACGGGGAACGCGGCTGAACGTGGCGTCCCTGTTGCTAAGGTCAGAGCGGCTCTGTGCGCCCGGCGTCTAGCGTTGCCAGGGAGCCGGCGGCTGAATGCGCACGGCGTCCCTGGTTGCTAGGCGCCGGGCTGCACCGACGAGCGGACCCCGGCGCCTAACAGTACCCCCCCCCTTGAGGAGGGGTCAAGGAACCCCTAAAGCCAGGTTTCTGAGGAAATTCTCGAAAAAATGCCCTTTTGAGACTTGGGGCATGAAGATCCTCATCCAGGACCCAAGACCTTTCCTCTGGCCCATAACCTCTCCAATGTACCAAAAAATAAAGCCGACCCCGGGACAACTTGGAATCGAGAACCTTCTCCACCAAGAACTCCTGCTGACCCTGTACATTTACTGGAGATCTCCCCTGAGATATTCTACGAGGAAATCTACTGGACGAAACATAAGGTTTAAGCAATGAGCAATGGAAGGTATTTCCGATCCGTAAAGTTTTTGGTAAGCGTAACCGGAAAGCAACTGGATTGACTTTTTTGATAATGAGAAATGGTCCAATAAATCTAGGACCCAATCTGGCTGAGGTTTGTCGGAGTTTAATGTTGCGAGTCGACAACCACACCCTGTCTCCTACTTTAAAAGTGCACGGCCGCCGGAGTCTGTCAGAAAATCTTTTTTCCCGGAATGCTGCTTTTCTGAGAGCCAGGTGCACTTTTTTCCAAATAAGTTTAAGATGAGAGGTCAGGGCCAGAGAGGAGACAGAGGAATGTTGAAAAAATGAATTAGCTCTGGGGTGAAAACCAAAAACTGCAAAAAATGGAGACACATTGGTGGAGGAATGACAGGCATTATTATAAGCAAACTCCGCCAATGGAAGAAACTCAGACCAGTCATTTTGGAGTTTGGCCGAGTACAAACGCAAATATTGTTTAAGAGATTGGTTAACTCGCTCAGTCTGTCCATTGGATTGGGGATGATAGCCGGAGGTTAATGATAATTTCATCTTCAACGAAGCACAAAAGGACTTCCAAAATTGTGCAATGAATTGTGGACCCCTGTCAGAGACAATATCAGTGGGTAAGCCATGGAGTCTGAAAACATGGCGGAGGAACAAGACTGCCAATCCCTGGGCAGATGGCAATCGGGGAAGAGCAATGAAATGGGCCATTTTGCTAAAACGGTCCACTTCCACCCATATGACTCGGCATCCGGCTGACAGAGGGAGGTCCACCACAAAATCCATGGAGATATGCGACCATGGCCTAAGGGGAACATTCAAGGGCATAAGTTGACCTATAGGCAAAGAACGGGGAACTTTATGCTGTGCACAGACCTGACAAGAAAAAACAAACTCTTTAATGTCTTTGGAAAGACCAGGCCACCATACTGAGCGGGAGACTAATTCCAAAGTCTTAGCGATTCCCGGATGCCCGGCAACCTTGCTATCATGAAACTCCGCCAAAACAGTAGCTCTCAAAAACTCAGGGACAAAAAGACGACCAGCAGGAGTATTTCCAGGAGCTTGATGTTGAAGCAGCTTTAACTGGGTAAATACATCCTGTGTGAGGCCTGCCTGAATGACTGAAGACGGAAGTATGGGAGTAACAGGACTGTTGTCTTGAACTGGAAGAAAACTGCGTGACAGGGCATCTGCCTTAGTATTCTTGGAACCTGGCCTGAAGGTGATAATGAATTTGAAACGAGTAAAAAATAAAGCCCAACGAGCCTGCCGGGCATTCAGTCGTTTGGCAGATTCAATGTATTGAAGATTTTTGTGATCAGTCAAAACTGAAATGGTATGGGTCGCTCCTTCAAGCCAATGCCTCCACTCCTCGAAAGCCCATTTAATAGCCAGCAATTCCCGGTTACCAACATCGTAGTTGGATTCTGCAGATGAGAATTTCCTGGACATAAAGGCACAAGGATGTAATTCAAGGGAATCTGGATCCTTCTGAGAAAGGATAGCCCCTACTCCAACCTCCGAGGCATCAACCTCAACAATGAAAGGCAATTCTGGGTTGGGATGTCTAAGGACAGGGGCTGAGACAAAGGCTTGTTTCAAGGCCTGAAAAGATAACTCAGCTTCACATGACCAATTGGTAGGATCTGCTCCCTTCTTAGTAAGTGCCACAATGGGAGCAACTAGGTCAGAGAAAGAGTGAATAAATCTTCTATAGTAGTTTGCAAACCCTAAAAAGCGCTGAATTGCTTTTAAATTGGTGGGTTGCGCCCAACTAAGGATGGCTTGGAGCTTCTTCGGTTCCATACGGAATCCCCGAGGGGAAATAATGTACCCTAAAAAGGATACCTCCGTGACATGAAATTCACACTTCTCCAGTTTGGCATATAGGTGATTTTCACGTAATTTCTTTAGCACCTGACGCACCTGGGTAACATGTTGTTCTTCAGAGTCAGAATATATCAAAATATCGTCTAAGTAGACTACAACGAATCTTCCAAGAAATTCACGGAGCACATCATTAATGAGATCCTGGAAAACTGCCGGAGCGTTTGACAGGCCGAATGGCATAACCAGATACTCATAGTGGCCTGATTGAGTACTGAATGCCGTTTTTCACTCATCCCCTGACTTGATTCTGATGAGGTTATATGCTCCTCTAAGGTCAATTTTGGAAAAAATCACAGCCGAACGTAGCTGATCAAAGAGGACAGAGATCAGCGGCAGAGGGTAAGTATTCTTTACTGAGATTTTATTCAAAGCTCTAAAGTCAATGCAGGGTCTGAGTGAACCATCCTTCTTCTCTACGAAGAAGAAACCTGCACTTAATGGGGATTTAGATGGCCTGATAAAACCTTTCCCAAGGCTTTCTTTCACATACTCATTCATGGCCATAGTTTCAGGACCAGACAATGCATATAACCTTCCTTTAGGCAACGTGGCACCAGGAATTAGCTCAATGGCACAATCGTAAGGCCTATGGGGAGGCAGAATATCCGCATTGCCCTTGGAAAACACGTCGACAAAATCCTGATATTCCTCAGGAATGGGTGCAGGAACGGCGGCAGCTACTCGGATAGGAAGCGTAATACATTCTTTACTACAGATGGTACCCCATTGTAAGATCTCCCCCGACTGCCAATCAATGATGGGATTATGAAAGGCCAGCCAAGGGTGACCCAGAACCACAGGAACTGCTGGACAATGAGTAAGGAAAAACTCAATCTTTTCAGAATGCAGGGCACCCACCGAGAGTAAAACAGGAGGTGTACCTAGAGAAATAACCCCATTGGACAAGGGACTCCCATCTAAACCATGCATGGTGACACACCTACCCAAGGTTAACTGAGGAATACCTAAGGCCTTGGCCCATGTTAAATCCATAAAGTTCCCTGCAGCTCCACTGTCCACAAAAGCAGAGACCGAGGAACAGAGGCTGCCAAAGGAAACTTTAGCAGGAACTAACAGTGAATTATTTGAGGAGATGAGCTGCAGACCAAAGTGAACCCCCTCACAACTCACTTGGTCAGGAAGTTTCCCGATTTGTTCGGACAACTACGGGCAAAATGTCCCTTACCTCCACAGTATAAACAAAGACCAGAATTTTGCCTCCTGGTTCTTTCTTCAGGAGACAATTTGGAGAGACCTATCTGCATAGGCTCCTCCATGTCTACAGGAATGGAAAGCACACAAGGAGAAGACCCGACAGATGCCCCTTTTTCAGCCCTCCGCTCTCTGAGCCGACGATCTATCTTAATAGAGAGCTCCATGAGTTTATCGAGAGTCTCAGGAGCGGGATACTGAAGGAGACTGTCTTTTATAGATTCAGATAAGCTGAGGCGAAACTGACTGCGCAGGGCTGGGTCATTCCATCCACAGTCGTTCGACCAACGGCGAAACTCCGTACAATAATTCTCTGCGGGATTCCTACCCTGTCTAAGAGCACGCAACTGACTCTCAGCGGACGCCTCTCTATCAGGGTCGTCATACAATAGCCCTAAAGATTTTAAAAAGGCGTCTACAGACGATAAGGCCGGATCGTCTGTCTTTAAACCAAAAGCCCAGGTCTGAGGATCCCCCTGAAGCAGAGAAATAATAATTCCAACCCGCTGAGCCTCCGTACCTGAGGAGACTGGTCTTAAACGAAAATAAAGTTTACAAGACTCTTTAAAATTAAAAAACTGTTTTCTATCCCCAGAAAAACGGTTAGGCAGATGCATTTTTGGTTCAGGGATGACCCTCGGGGAAGTCCGTAACAGATCTTCCTGTGACCTCACCCGGAGGGACAGATCCTGAACCATCTGAGTAAGTTCTTGAATCTGACTAACTAGAAGCTGGCCAGGATTTGGCCCAATACCGGCGGGATTCATGAGGCCGACAAAATCTCTCAACTGAATAAGTGAAAAAATTAACTCCTGTTAATTTAAATTTTTTCTTTTGTCTGGCCGGTGATAATGTTATGATTCCCGTACTCCAGACCAGAAGAGATCTTATGGCAGAGGTCTGAGTACTGGGAAGATATGCTGGTTGTGGGAGCAGGAGAGCCTAGTAACCCCTGGCGCCCTAACTCCGTTGTCTCGCCCGTGTTATCAGAAATCCCTTGCGAGACTGTGGTTGCTTGAGCCCATGGCAGCCGCGTTCGAAGGGCGGATTATGTCTGCCCAACCCCGATGCCCCCGCAGGTCTTAATGGGAGACAAAGGGAAATCCGAGACAGGGTGATAACAAGGGGCCCTCTGACTAAGCAACCAGGCCAGGGGTTACAAGCTAACTAACTTTAACCAAAGGTATGTGCGGACTAGCCGCCAGGGAAAAGGACAACCAAAGAACCACTGATCCGTTACTCCTATCCAGCACCGCTGGATACCAGAGTGGATCTGTGGGAGCGGAATCCTCCGCAAAAGCTCCAGAACACAAATTAACTAAATAATAAACAGTTAGCGGACAAGCCGCAACACACGGCTGAGCCGCGACTCACGAACACCACAGGATGTTAAAGGTGCTCGGTCAGACTCCAGGAATAGATGGCAAACTTCCGAGTACAGGATCTCTGAGGACAGGAACAACCGGATTGAGCAGGACTGGAAACTCTCTGTAGCAGACACAGGCAAACAGGAAGCTATCACCGGCGTCTGTAAGAAGTCCTGAGGGTGCCTTTATTCAGGAACCCTCCAATCAAGATCCAGACAGGGTAATCAATGGAAATGCCGTGCAGCTTGCATGCTGCACGGCCAGCACATAATCAGGTAATTTAGGACAGACCCAGCAACGGGGAACGCGGCTGAACGTGGCGTCCCTGTTGCTAAGGTCAGAGCGGCTCTGTGCGCCCGGCGTCTAGCGTTGCCAGGGAGCCGGCGGCTGAACGCGCACGGCGTCCCTGGTTGCTAGGCGCCGGGCCGCACCGACGAGCGGACCCCGGCGCCTAACACTGCGTGACACTGCAGTGACACTCCTAGATGGGCCCGGTGTTTGTGTCGGCCACTAGGGTCGCTTATCTTACTCACACAGCTACCTCATTGCGCCTCTTTTTTTCTTTGCGTCATGTGCTGTTTGGGGAGGGTTTTTTGGAAGGGACATCCTGCGTGACACTGCAGTGCCACTCCTAGATGGGCCCGGTGTTTGTGTCGGCCACTAGGGTCGCTTATCTTACTCACACAGCTACCTCATTGCGCCTCTTTTTTTCTTTGCGTCATGTGCTGTTTGGGGAGGGTTTTTTGGAAGGGACATCCTGCGTGACACTGCAATGACACTCCTAGATGGGCCCGGTGTTTGTGTCGGCCACTAGGGTCGCTTATCTTACTCACACAGCTACCTCATTGCGCCTCTTTTTTTCTTTGCGTCATGTGCTGTTTGGGGAGGGTTTTTTGGAAGGGACATCCTGCGTGACACTGCAGTGACACTCCTAGATGGGCCCGGTGTTTGTGTCGACCACTAGGGTCGCTTATCTTACTCACACAGCTACCTCATTGCGCCTCTTTTTTTCTTTGCGTCATGTGCTGTTTGGGGAGGGTTTTTTGGAAGGGACATCCTGCGTGACACTGCAGTGCCACTCCTAGATGGGCCCGGTGTTTGTGTCGGCCACTAGGGTCGCTTATCTTACTCACACAGCTACCTCATTGCGCCTCTTTTTTTCTTTGCGTCATGTGCTGTTTGGAGAGGGTTTTTTGGAAGGGACATCCTGCGTGACACTGCATGGCCCTCCTAGATGGGCCCGGTGTTTGTGTCGGCCACTAGGGTCGCTTATCTTACTCACACAGCTACCTCATTGCGCCTCTTTTTTTCTTTGCGTCATGTGCTGTTTGGGGAGGGTTTTTTGGAAGGGACATCCTGCGTGACACTGCAGTGCCACTCCTAGATGGGCCCGGTGTTTGTGTCGGCCACTAGGGTCGCTTATCTTACTCACACAGCTACCTCATTGCGCCTCTTTTTTTCTTTGCGTCATGTGCTGTTTGGGGAGGGTTTTTTGGAAGGGACATCCTGCGTGACACTGCAGTGCCACTCCTAGATGGGCCCGGTGTTTGTGTCGGCCACTAGGGTCGCTT
This sequence comes from Pseudophryne corroboree, assembly GCF_028390025.1. Taxonomy (NCBI): domain Eukaryota; kingdom Metazoa; phylum Chordata; class Amphibia; order Anura; family Myobatrachidae; genus Pseudophryne; species Pseudophryne corroboree. Next base: position 739,879,400 of record NC_086448.1, on the reverse strand, counting down.
ATCTTACTCACACAGCTACCTCATTGCGCCTCTTTTTTTCTTTGCGTCATGTGCTGTTTGGGGAGGGTTTTTTGGAAGGGACATCCTGCGTGACACTGCAGTGCCACTCCTAGATGGGCCCGGTGTTTGTGTCGGCCACTAGGGTCGCTTATCTTACTCACACAGCTACCTCATTGCGCCTCTTTTTTTCTTTGCGTCATGTGCTGTTTGGGGAGGGTTTTTTGGAAGGGACATCCTGCGTGACACTACAGTGCCACTCCTAGATGGGCCCGGTGTTTGTGTCGGCCACTAGGGTCGCTTATCTTACTCACACAGCTACCTCATTGCGCCTCTTTTTTTCTTTGCGTCATGTGCTGTTTGGGGACGGTTTTTTGGAAGGGACATCCTGCGTGACACTGCAGTGACACTCCTAGATGTGCCCGGTGTTTGTGTCGGCCACTAGGGTCGCTTATCTTACTCACACAGCTACCTCATTGCGCCTCTTTTTTTCTTTGCGTCATGTGCTGTTTGGGGAGGGTTTTTTGGAAGGGACATCCTGCGTGACACTGCAGTGCCACTCCTAGATGGGCCAGGTGTTTGTGTCGGCCACTAGGGTCGCTTAGCTTAGTCATCCAGCGACCTCGGTGCAAATTTTAGGACTAAAAATAATATTGTGAGGTGTGAGGTATTCAGAATAGACTGAAAATGAGTGGAAATTATGGTTTTTGAGGTTAATAATACTTTGGGATCAAAATGACCCCCAAATCCTATGATTTAAGCTGTTTTTTAGGTTTTTTGGAAAAAAACACCCGAATCCAAAACATACCCGAATCCGACAAAAAAAATTCGGTTAGGTTTTGCCAAAACGCGGTCGAACCCAAAACACGGCCGCGGAACCGAACCCAAAACCAAAACACAAAACCCGAAAAATTTCCGGCGCTCATCTCTATCCAGAACTTGACACAGTATTCCAGCTGAGGCCGTACCAATGACCTATACAGTGGCATTACTGTTTATTTTTTCCTGTTACTGATTCCTCTCCCTATGCAACCAAACATCTGACATCCTCATTGCTTTATTCCATTGCTGCCTGCCTTTAAATCATTTGAAATAGTGACTCCTAATCCCTTTCCTCCCCAGCAGTTTCCATTATAGTACCCTCTCTACTATATTTAGCCTTTGGGTTTTTGAGACTCAAGTGCATGATGGTTTTTTTTTTAGCATTAAACTGTAGTTGTAACGTTTTTGACTACTGTATTTCTCAAATCTACCTAGATCCTCAATCATTTGTGTGTCTACCCTTTTGCATAATTCATGTCATCTGCAGAATGGCATACTTTCCCATAAAATTTACAATGTCACCAACAAGTTATAAAAGAGCACTGTTCCAAGTACAGATCTCGGGGGTACGCCACTGATAACATTTCCCTCTATAGGATGCACTCCATTTACTCTCTGTTTTCTACCCTGCAACCAGGTTCTTATCCGGTTAGCTGTTTTATAATCCAATCCCATACTTTTGAGATTATTTAGCAGTCTGCAATGTGTGACAGTGTCAAATACCTTACTAAAATCTAAATATGCTACATCTGCTCCGCCCCCTTGATCTATTTAGTCACTAATTCAAAAAAGTCAATAAGATTTGTTTGGCATGATCTCCCCCCAGTAAATCCATGCTGTTTGGGATCCTGGAAGTTGTTTGATTTAAGATATCCCACAACTCTTTTTTTTTAATAGTGTTTCCATATTTTCTTTACTACTGATGTAAGGCTTACTGGTCTGTAGTTACTTGCTTCTTACTTGCTTCAACTTTTGTGCAGTGGTACTACATTTGCTCTTTTCCAGTCCTCTGGAATTGCATCGGTAGCTAGTAACTGGTTTAATAATTCTATCAGCACATTTGTAAGCTCTTTTAGAATCCCTGATTGTATCCCATCTGGCCCCATTGATTTATCCACTTTCAGTTTTGAGAGTTCTGTTAGGACCGTCTCTGTAAATTTACTTCCATCTACCTTCTTTTTTATTAATGTCCTTGCAACTTAACTGTGGCCCCTTCCCCTTTCCTTCTGTAGTGAATACTGAGCAAAAATTATTATTCAGATGATCTGCTATTGCCTTGTCTCCCTCCACCAAATTCTCACTCTCTGTCTTAAGTCTTATTATTGCTCCATTTAAGTTTCTCCTTTCACTTATATACTTAAAATAGTTTTGTTACTGATTGGGCCATTTTCTCCTCAGCTTCTGCCTTTGCACGCCTGATCACCTTTTTAGCCTCCTTCCATCTGGCAAGATACACCTCTTTGTCATTATAATTTTGAGTCTGCTTATATTTCCTGAAGACTATATTTTTTGCTTTCACACTAGTTGATACAGTACCTCTTTTGTGAACCATGCTGACTTCCTCTACCTAACTCTTTTGATACAAAGGCACTGGCGTTTCTATAATGGGTGTAGTGTGTGCGATGCACACGTGCCCCTGAGTCCAGATGGGGCCCCCACCGGCGCCGCACATGCTGCACCCATTTTGTGAATACTTACCCCTCCGGAGTCCCACGGCGCCATTTTCCCGGAGATCTGCGCTCTTGTGCTAAGACTCTCCCCACTGCCAGCAGAGAGGAGGGGGCCCGGAGGAGGCTGCACCCGGGCCTCCTCCTCTCTTAAAACGCTGCTGTACAAAGTTCTGTTGCCTTTAATATTGCACTTTTTAGATTTTCCCACCTCTCCTGCACTCCGTTCAAGTTCCTCCAATCCACCAATGAATCGCTTAAACACCTCCCCATTTTTGCAAAGTCTTCCTAAAATCCAACACCTTTGTTTTTGTATGACAGGAGTTGGACCCTGTCTTTAAACTAAACCATACTGCTTGATGGTCACTGGATCCTAGGTTCTCAGCCACATACAGATGTGTCATCACACATCTTATCAATTTCACAGCCATGGCGTGGCATTTATGCAATGCTAACGCATCACGTGCATATGCACTGCCATGGCTGCTTTCAGATGCAAATGATCACGGGCGCCCTAAACACCCATTAGGTGCAGGCATTCATATTTGTAAGGAAGTGCACAGCTGCAAGGAAGCAGCTGTGCAATTCTCTCTAATTAAAATGTAAAGGCAGCAGGAGGCGCCTGCAGGGGATAGACACCTTCTGTTAGCAATAGTAAGGATCTGAGTGCTGCATCTAAGGATACAGCCTTGGATTACCATCATGACCACTGGTCAAGATCCAGGATGGATTTAGGCACCTTCAAAGCAGTGTCAGGTACCGCCCACACTCTGCCCCTCAAATGCCACAGCGTGTCAGTCATGCTGAGGCCGAGAGGGCGCTGTGAGCGATATTGCAAGACGCATTCTGCATATGCGCAGACCCATAAAAACATCATATTTGTATACAAACCCTTGGGTTTGCATTCAAATATGAATCAGATCCTGTGTGTAGTCATGGAGGTGCAGCTACGATTGAGATGTATGGTATCAGAAATCTACTGGAAACATGTTGTGCATTCCTGAGCAGTGACTGGGAGGTGGCTATTCAGATACATGAAATGTTCCATCTTATAAGTGTTGCGGTCATGTCGCTGAAATGGTTGTGTACACAGTGCCTAATTCATGCTTGTGCACAATGCTGAGCGATTATTGGCAGACTGCGCGTGCACTGAGATCGCACTTTGCAAGCTCCAAGCTACCTTTGTGGTGCCGCTCACAGTGAGAGCTTTAGCGTAGAGTGATTGACAGGAAGGGACCGTTTGGGGGAGGTAACGGGGCGGTGGCGGGAAAAAACGCAGGTGTGACAGGACCATTTTCAGGGCATGTATCTACCTTCTGCTGCGATCATGAACATAGAGAAACATGGCGCCAGCATTGCTACTGCCGCGGCCAGTCTCTGTGACTCATTCTGAGAGGAGTCGATGTTCTTCGTTACTACATTGGTGCTGCGTATGTGTACGCAGTTGCTGAGGACTTTGTGATGACTCCAGTGAGCGTCTATATCCTATTCTGGGTGGGAGTTTTACTAGTGATGATTAGCAATTCCATAGCCTGAAACATCACAGCTACGTAGGCAAGTACATACAAACATGAATGAGGCCCACAGACACTTAATTGGTCACATTGCAGGCCATACTCAGATGGAAAATCTGCACCTACCATGGGGCTGGTGGAAGTTTCGATGGTGCAACTGATGATGGTGTCTAAATGTGCATCAGGCATTATTACAGCATCTAAAGATGCTTAAAGTGGGCGTCACGGTCCTTCCACATTCAGATGCACACTTGCACACCAGGAGTGATACTAACATAAGGGGGACATTTACTAAGCAGTGATAAGAGCAGCGAAGTGAGCCAGTGGAGAAGTTGCCCATGGCAACCAATCAGCACTGAAGTAACATCTATAATTTGCATACTATAAAATGATACAGAGCTACTGATTGGTTGATGGGGCCACTTCTCCACTGGTTCACTTCTCCGCTCTTATCACTGCTTAGTAAATCTCCCCCTTAGTGTACAGTTGCAGATGCGACCACTGTAAAGGACACTAAAGCGTTTGCAGCTTGGTGCGACTTTAGGATCAGGACATATATATACTTTCCTCTGCTAGGTACCGTTCCTACATCATCCAGATCACAGAGCAGAATGAATTGTCATTTTTTCAGCTCTATACTATAACCTCAGCAAAATGTGAATTTGCAAATACAGATGACTTGCGGTATTACATACCCATTACATAAAAATGCCAGATAACGTATAATAGTTGTGTAAAATAAAATAATTAAAAGCCCATATGTACAGTAGCTTCTGTGAATAGAGAAGGCAGATGTTGAGTCAGATTCAGATAACAAAAGCCAAATATCTCCACACTGGGATTACTATTGCAGGCACCAGTCTTGGCAAGTAGGTGACTAAAGCATCTGACTAGGGGACATATGCATCAACGCTTGGGGTGGATTAAGTATCAACCAATCAGCTACTAACAGTCATTTTTCAAACACAGATTGTAAAGTGAGAGGAGCTGATTGGTTGGTACTTTATCTCTGTACACTTTATCACTCTCCAAGCATTGATGCAAATGCCATTAGGGATCACAGACATCACAAGAAGTCCATGACATAGGCTGGATGCCCTTGTTTGCAAAGCCTCATATGGAGTGCTGAACATAGAGCTGTCATGAACAACCATGGTGCAGCTTTTCTCAGAAAACATATAAATTATGAGAAAACAGAATGTACTGCAAGAAATATCTGTATCAACATTCCCGAAAGTAGCCAAAGAAGACAGACGCCATCTTGTCACAATAGTAGACTGGCATTCTGCAGAAGCTGGATCTAGAAGATTGCATTTGGACTTTGCACCTCTTCCGTATGGCATGTCCAATGACAAGATTTACATGGAATTTGGCTACAAGCTCACATGGGGCTCATTTAAGGGTTAGTGCGCCCCTAGACACAACAGTATTGGCCACCCCTGTTGTCCAACTTTATTATTTTCATTGATTGATAAGTCCTCATTTTTGAAATTGGTAGTACAGGTTGAGTATCCCTTATCCAAAATGCTTAGGACCAGAGGTATTTTGGATATCGGATTTTTCCGTATTTTGGAATAATTGCATACCATAATGAGATATCATGGTGATGGGACCCAAGTCTAAGCACAGAATGCATTTATGTTACATATACACCTTATACACACAGCCGGAAGGTAATTTTAGCCAATATGTTTTGTAACTTTGTGCATTGAACAAAGTGTATCTACATTCACACAATTCATTCATGTTTCATATACACCTTATACACACAGCCTGAAGGTCATTTAATACAATATTTTTAATAACTTTGTGTATTAAACAAAGTTTGTGTACATTGAGCCATCAAAAAACAAAGGTTTCACTATATCACTCTCACTCAAAAAAGTCCGTATTTCGGAATATTCCGTATTTCGGAATATTTGGATATGGGATACTCAACCTGTAGTATAATACAACCTGATAATAAAACAAGCTATTACATTTAAGTTATTTATTTTAAAATGTATACAGAAGTAGGATAGCTTACAGGGCAGTCTGCCCATGTCCTACCCGTTCACACTCCACTCAATATAGTGTACATTATGTTAGCATGGAAATATTGTGTAGTTACTGGTAATATAGGGCTGACAGTAATGAAAGATTCATCCAAGTGATGCCCCCCAACAAGTGTCACCCCTAGGCATGTGCCTCACATGCCTAATAGGAAATTCAACACTGAACCTCATTCATCTGTAGGTTCATCTCAAACAATGGTTCCTAACTTCTGAATCTGGCTACTAGCTTTTTTTCACCATGTACAGAGAGTCTTCCCTGGAGGTGGGGGTGTGTTTATTGAAGGTCAATTCTGATTGATTTAAAATTGATGAAAATTGATCAAAATCAATGTTGTAATTATAGGACCAAAACACACATTTATTAATATTTAAGAATGAATATAAAAATCACCTGTTAGCATGTGTGTGTTTCAGCCCCTGAAACCCAACATCGGTTGAGATCGATTTTGAACGATTTCAAATTGATTCAAATCGACCAAAATTGACCTTTAGTAAAGTTCTCCCCTTAAGCAAATATAATATATAGTGGGGCTCCTGTTCGCGAAACCTTACAATCTAAGATTAAATAAAAGTTCTGAAAGGAACTTGAGTACAACTGTTTCTATAATTATAATAAATGTCAAACAATGTAATAGCATTTATGGAGATTTCATATTTATCCCCATTTACTGGTGAAAGGTTGTTAATCACACAATACAATATACAATGTACTTTTGTGAAAATCTGATTTACAACAGTTTACGGTAATTGTATCTCTAATGGTATTCAATTTAGTAAATATATACTACATATGTCTACCTACATTATACAGCATGTGGTCTACAGCAATTAGTATGGGATGCTTGTGGTTCATTGCCATGGTCTAATGGCCTGTATAGTAAGTATAAAAAACCCATTGAAGTGACCAGAAGGTATTTAAGCTTGAACTGTAGACTGCTATTTAAAAATGCTGTTTAGAGAAGACTTTATTAAAGCTTTCAAAACTAAGAACATATAATGTAAAACACAGATATGCTGGATCTGTCGGTCCTTAGCGAACAGGAGTTATTTTAGTCGATGTGTGCAAAAATCTTTTCTTTTTTTCATAGACAAAAATCAAAGCATGGATTTACTTCAGCTCTGCAGTGATTTGGCCAAATTCCTGGAAACCTTGGATCCAGTTTTTTCCATCTGGTGATCAGTTTTAAGCTTTCGTTGCAATAAAAAAACACAGATGGAGTGGGCAGAAGGGATGTCCTAGGTCCTTTGCTAATTGACGTGATTCAGACACTACCCTTGAAAAAGTAATGTCCTCGAATATGTAGCCAATGCGTGGTCTGTACATTACGCTGATAAATGAGACATATCTATGGACAATTATCTACCCACTCATCTTTGCATTTAGCAGAATATGGGGGGTCATTCCGAGTTGTTAACTCGGTAAAAATCTTCGCATCGCAGCGATTTTCCGCTTAATGCGCATGCGCAATGTCCGCACTGCGACTGCGCCAAGTAAATTTGCTATGCACTTAGGAATTTTACTCACGGCATTTTCATCGTTCTGGCGATCGTAATGTGATTGACAGGAAATGGGTGTTACTGGGCGGAAATAGGCCGTTTTATGGGCGTGTGGGAAAAAACGCTACAGTTTCCGGAAAAAAAGCAGGAGTGGCCGGAGAAACGGGGGAGTGTCTGGGCGAACGCTGGGTGTGTTTGTGACGTCAAACCAGGAACGACAAGCACTGAAATGATCGCAGATGCCGAGTAAGTCTGGAGCTACTCAGAAACTGCTACGAGGTGTGTTATCGCAATATTGCGAATACTTTGTTCGCAATTTTAAGATGCTAAGATTCACTCCCAGTAGGCGGCGGCTTAGCATGAGCAAATCTGCTAAAATCCGCTTGCGAGCGAACAACTCGGAATGAGGGCCATGGTTCATACAGTTAATTCATGATATTTGAAAAAAACATCCTTAGGAGACTTTGTACTGAGCATTGGAGAGAGATAGAGTGGGCAGAGATAAAATACCAGCCAATCAGCTCCTACCTGCCATGTTACAGGCTGTGTTTGAAAAGTGACAGTTAGGAGCTGGTTGGTTGGTACTTTATCTCTCTCCACAACAAAGGGTTCTATAAACTAAGCATTGGATGTAGATAAAGTGGATGGAGATAAAGTACCAGCCAATCAGCTCCCAACTGCCATGTTACAGTCTGCGTTTGAAAAATGACAGGTAGGAGCTGATTGGCTGGTACTATATCTCCGTCCACTTTATCTCCATACAAGGATTAGTAAATAGACCCCTATGTACGTAGACCCCTTAGGGCCTGCTGCAGAAAAGTATGCTAATACATTCTCAGCTGCGATCCTATAAGCAGTGGATGCGTGAAAATGCTGTAGCTGCCTGGAAATGGATTGAGACCCCCCATTAGCAGCTTCACAGATAATAGCAACTGCATACAAACATACAGCGGTGGTCGCAGATCCTCCGATAATTGACCACCCAAGTGACCATATGGCGCCATGCTTTCTGCGTGCAGGATCGCAGTTGTAAGCTGAGACACGCCTCAAAAACGGTTGTGACATGCCTGCATTGTAACCACCACTCCTCACTTTTACCAAGTAGGCGCCAGGTAGTCAAGTTGAAGGGATCAACTTTGGAGGAAGTCATGTTGCATATAAGTGTCCCACAGGGATGCGTCCTCAGTCCTCTATTGTATTCATTGTTTTCCCATGATTATGAGTCAACATCACAATCAGTGAAGATTGTAAAATTTGTGGATAACACAACCATTGTTGGGTTAATAAGCAATAAGGATGAGGGAGCATCTAGGAACAAAGTAATCAGACTGCCTGAGTGAAGTAGAAGGAATTGTTTACTTTTTAAACACGTCTAAAAGGAAGAAGATGGTAATTGATTTTAGAAAGGACAATAGTGTCTCTGATTCACCAGTATTTTTAGATGTTATGATTATGGAGCAGGTGGCATGCTTAAAGTTTATGTGGAGCCACAGTTCTAATACTCTTTTGTGGTCTTTAAATTCCACTTTCCTGATAAAAGCAGCTTGTATGAGTAAGCCTTGTTGAACTTTATTGTTGTATAATGGAAAGTGTCCTAACCTATGGGATTACTGTATGGTATGGTATACTGTTATTGAACAAGGGGCATTAAATAGAGTACTTAGGACCACAGGTAATGTGATTGGCGTTGAATTGCCATGTACTCAGATTCTCTATGAGAAAAGAGTATGTAAGAGATCAAGTGGTATGCTGGATGACCCAAGTCATCCAAATTATGTGTTGTTTTGCGAAGTTACCGTCTAATACATGTTTTAGAATTGTGCGTACATGTACCAAACAGTTATGGCTGTGTACAAGTTAAAATGTCAAAATGTGTTAATTTGAGTTTTAGTGAGTTGGAATTCTGCAGTTAGTAAAGTCACACTTCTGCAGCTCTCCAAAGTCCTGTGGTGATTTGAACACAGACCACTTAACATACCCCCTCAGCATTCAAGGGAGAGGCTGGCAGACAGTCCTTGTAGAGTTCTGGGGCTGATCAAGTCCTGGGGCTTATGCTTAGCACTGGACAGCTTTTATTATACTATACTAGTGCATCTTCACATCGTGACGTCGTAGCATCCACTCCGTCACATCATCACATTTGTGCAAGCGCAGTCCAAAGATTCAGCAACTCCTCTCATATCCTGGATGTTTGCCTATCCTCCCAGGACAACGGTAGATCTCCCGGGGGGCACGGGGGCTGCACTAAAAAAGTCAAAACAACAAATGTGTGACACTGAAGTCACATTCTTAGGGGTATACTTACTAAGGTGTGGGTTTTTATAAGTGGAGATGTTGCCCACAGCAACCAATCATATTCTAGCTATTATCTTCAAGAAGTTGCTAGATCAATGATAAGTAGAATCTGATTGGTTGCTACGGGCAACATCTGCAATTCTAAAAACTCTTTATCACCTTAGTAAATATACCCTCCTTCCCCCAATGTCTGCTGTATGCACATTGCCCACCAGACCAGCAAATACTGTATGCAAAAAGAGAAATTCTAAAAGCCAGAGGGAATTCTTGCTGGGAGCATACACTTTGAAGTGCTTGTAGGGGACAATTTGTATTATTGATGCAAATCCTACTACTGTATATATGAGAGTTATAAGTTATGGGCCTGATGATAACTTAAATGCAAATCTGGAGTATATCCTCCTGCTTTGCATGTATGGAAATAAATGTGTATCTTCTCACATATGCAGAGTCTTGTGCATATTTGAATAGCGCATGTGAATATCCCATGCATGCCAACTCCTTGGCCTTCCCGCCTGGAGGGGCAGGACAGCCAGATGGAAGGTGTGTATGTGGGGGTGGGGCCGGTGCAGACAAGTAAGCGGTGCAAGTGGCATGACAATGTGATCATGTTATCATGGCACTACCAGGCTTTGTAAAGTGGTGGAGGCTGGGCCATGGTTATGCGATTCACTGTGAATTAGGATATCAAGCTACCCGGACATTCCACTTCACTCAGGAAGTGGGTGGCATTGTGCAACAGTAGGGGACCTCAGGAAGACTTACTACCTCTCCAAGTCTCCAGACGAGCCTCCTGAGATTCAGTAGTCTACCGGATGACCCGGGAGGGTAGGCAAATATGTCCTATACACAGGGCCGTCCCTAACCAATATGATGCCCTAGGCAAGATTTTGGCTGGTGCCCCCTAGCACCACCACTGGTTGCACCTCTTTCCCAGCACCATCACCCCTCACCCATAGCTGTCCTTATTTTGGTGTTTGTACCCCCTATATTTTAAATAGGAACAGTTCGCACATTTGGCGCACAGCCCAAAAAGGGTGTGTTTTTGCTGGCAAGGGGCATGGCCACACAATAGTAACCCCAAATCCAATTACGCCACACAGTACTGCAACTTTATTCACATTTGATCATGCGATAGTGTCCATAATTCATAATACATCCCACAGTAGTATTACTTTACCTTATAAACATTACTCCTCACAGTAGAGCCCCTTATTCACATAACATCACATTGAATTGCTCCTTATTCACATTACACCACACCCTATTGCTCTTTATTCATATTAGATGACACAGTAGTGCCCTTTCTATACGCAACGCCACATAGTAGAGCACCCTATACACATAATGCCACACATTAGTAATGCATTTATACACATAATTCCACACAGTAATGCCCCTTACACATTATTAATGTCCTTATAAACATAATGTGCCTTACACATTATGACAACCTTTATTAATGCCCTTTTACACATAATGTCCCTTACATATATGCCGCACATTATTAATGCCCTTATACACATAATGACACATAGTGCCCCCTACACATTTGCTGCACATTATTAGTGCCCCTATACACATAATGACACACATACAGTAGTACCCTGTTACACATATGCCACACATCATTAATACCCTTATACACATAATGACACACATAGTGCCCCTTACACATGTGTTGCACATTATTAATGCATTTTTACATGACACACATAATGCTCCTTACACATATTCCGAACACTACTGCACAACCAACCCACTCACATGCACACAGCACTCACACTTCCACTAACACTGTGACCTCTGCCTCTGCTTGGATACAGATGTGTCCTCATAAATCTTGCCTCAATGCTAACGTCGGGCACCTTTTTTTTATGAAAATGCATCTTATTTGCAATGCTATGTGGCTAGGATGCACAAGCAGATTCTGCTGATTAAAATGATATGCAGCATGCCTATATACTGCGTGAAACTGTGGCTGTATCTGCATATGAAATGCTATACAGAATATAGGCATGCCGCATATCATTTTAATCAGCAGAAGCTGCAGATGCCCATAGGCATATCAAATGCCCTAGGCAATTGCCTAGTTTGCCTATAGCTATGGCCGGCTCTGCCTATACATATAATTGGTATACCATTAGTCATCATCATCAGGGCTCATTTACACCAGTCTATACTTCAATGTTTCCCAACCTTAGCCCTCAAGGCATACTAACAGTCCAGGCTTTAGTGATATCCATGCTTGAGGACAGATTATTATTGAGGTACTGTTTGAATTAAGTCACCTCCTCTCAGGTACAGCTATCCTAAAAGCTGGTCTGTTAGTGTGCCTTGAGGACTGTGGCTGGAAACCCCTGGTATACTTGGTACATATGAACCACCTTGAAACAGGTGTGTTTACCTTTTCAACCAACCCTACTAGAGATGTATTTAAAAAAAATAGCCGGCAACATGGATCTGATTCTCTCCTTGCTCGGATTCCAAAGTGAGGCAAAATGTAATCCGCCATCAGATCTCATGCATTTTGGATTTGATATAAGTCCTGTCAAAGTCGAAAAACATTGCAGTACACACATCACGTACAAACCACACACAGATGGCCTCTGCGCATGTACTTGTTCTCCCGTGCGTGCACATACTCGCAATTTGCGTATGGTCGCTCCCGCGGTCCTGCGCGTGGTATGGGTATTTTCGGCGGAGTTTGTGAACGCATGGAGAGCTATCAAAACACATTACATATTTAATCCAAATAGTGCACAATGTACACAGTCTCCTTACACCACATCAGAAAGTTATAGCTGTTTAAATGGTTGCAGAACAAAGGGATACACCTTTGCAGGATAAGAGGGGACAGACTAAGGTTATAAGGTGATGTTTGGTATCCAGCTGTAGGGTATTTTAAGGGAAACATTCCGGTGTTGGTCTGCGGAAGATTGCATGTTCCTGCTGATAGTTATGTGCAGAAATAGAATATAGATATAAACTGTATTTACTGTATATGATGTATGCGGGGGGAATCCATAGGAGACCACCAACAAGAGCAATTAAGAAAGACATCGCCCACCTATTCAAACAGACCTATGACCTCTCCTGTACTGTAAATGACAATCCCTGTGTCCAATGGACAAAGAGATTACAGTATCTATTGTGTTATGTTTTGGATGAAGTGAATAAAGAGAGCCTGCAGCATGCTTGGTCACACAAGACTCAACGCTTTCAAGCTGATAGCGGAGGACCGGACCGGGAAGCGCATGCGAATATTCTCACGTATGTACATTGACTGTAGCCATTTACTCTGTTGTATTGTAGTGCATTAATTGTATTGTTAACCCCCTTCCAGATATATACTCTGTGGTGTCAGAACCCAGTTTTAACTACAAATCGGTGTTGTGTCCTCTTTTCCCTGCTAGGGTTTAAAGCGTATTACATCACCTAACTGTATAAGGTTTAAAAGTGTATTGATAAGGTGTGTACGCGCTGTGGGTACTTTGTACCGTCAGCACTGCATAAGGTTTAAGGTGTAACATCATTGCCGTGCTTTGCTGCATAAGGTTTAAAGTGTATCTAAGTGTGTGTACGGTATAGCTTTCATTCCTGCATATCCTTTTTAATAACAAATATACATCAATTAGCTTTGGAACTCAGATAATGTGTGGGTGTATTGTTTTCTGATAAGGGATACAGCGTTTGCGATGTACAGCGCACTTTTATCGTATATGGTAATTAGATGTGCCTGGCGTCTGCAATATATATTAGAGCGGGCATTTCAAATATTTGTGAGAAATCAATTTGGCATTCATAGATGGGGGCTCTAGTCCGCGATATCACATTCTTGATAATGCACTGTACATTACAAACGCGGCTGAAATTGACCGGCTCCAATGGACGCATTGAGAAGCTGATGAAAAAATCATATCCGTGTGTATTGTGTTGTGTTATTAGTAAGACGCTGATATGAAATTTAAGGGACAATTCGTTTCTCATAATATTTAAGATGCTAAAATTTATTTTTATTGTTGCAAAACAAGGTTGAAATGAGTCATATTGTGTTTGATTCAGATTGGATTGCTTATCTGTTAAGTAGGGTTAAAAGTACATTTAAAAGTTGCTGCAATAGCCTTGATATAGTGTTTTTTTTTTAACTCAGGCCTAAAATAACTTCAGGGGCTTGTATGATGTATGATTTCTTTGTGACAAAGGAAGCCGCATGGTTTGTCCTCCATTTTGGACTAACCACATGTCCTGTCCACCATTTTGTGTAACCCTCATGGATGTGGAAGGGGGAGGAGCAGCGGCCATTTTGGGAAGGTCATTTTTTCTAAATGGCTGATTTTCAGTCTGCTCAAGAATAATCAGCTCTCCCTGGTCACAATCAATCACCATTTATGAGTTACCAATGCATTTATTTAACCCATGCCATAGTCAATTACAAATAGTTTCAGATGGGGCTTAATGAAAGTTAATAGTAAGATGAATACTTGATGTAAGAACGACACACAGATATAAACAAAGTTTTTTTTCTTTTACCTCTAAGATTTAGCTAACTCTGCTTACTATAAGATAGCCATTGAAATGCAAATTAACCTGTGTAACTGCTTTTTCTTAGCAGTGAACAACCCTCTTGAACAGGCAGTCAAAAGCACACAGCATTGATATGCAAATTAGAGACTTTAAAGGAAATGCATTCATTTCAGTAGGTGTGTACTGTGTGGTGGTTCTATGAGAGTCAAGTGATATATATTATATAATTTTATATTAAATATAATATTATTATAATTATGTGTATATTTATATCAATGTATGTTCTGCAAGATAGCTATCCAATCTGAATCATACCATTAGAATTATTGATTATTGCTAGATTCATTTTAGAACTATGTGAAAACCGGAGATATTTGGTGCTATATAGTTAAAAATAAAATAAATATTTACAGAAGTAAGTGTAAGACACACACGCAGCCTGGCCTAGTTGTAAAGGTTTATACAGAAGAAACTGTGTGTTGTGTTAAGTAAGTGATTATAGTTAATATTGCTCACATTGATAGAATTGTGTGATTTGTGCTATTGCGGACTTATGGTTTTGTACACGTGTCTCCGACAAAGTACAAGACTGCGTATGCAGCGTAAGACACGCACGATTGCATGTTTACGCAAATTGCGTAAGAAGTACGCTCGCTACATTAGCACAAATTGCTCAGTTTCCAAGATTTAGTTTAAATAAAACCTTTTTTACTGTATTACCTCTGGTACTAAGGCTGTTTATCTGAATGAAAGTTAATTTTCTGTACAGAAAAACCAAAGTGTATTTGAGTGAACGAACATGAGTGAGCAAATATAATAAAGGTTTTGTGGACCCAGGGAACTCGGGATCCCGTAGAAGTGGTACACCAAAGTGAGTGGAGACTTGGTGGCGTGAGAATAGCTGACTCACGTTAATATAGATTGAAGTACAAAGGAGCAAGGTAGCAGAGTACCGCGGCCCAAGAGGTTAGCGAGGTTTATAGTACCGTGGCCCAAGAGGTCAGCGAGGTTTAGAGTATCGCAGCCCAGGGGGTTAGCGAGGTTTACCCATATAGGCTTATTTTTGATACGCTCCGGCTGAGGTTTCGCAGCCTGAAAAATCGATTAAATTGGTCGTACGGCGGATAAGTAACAAGTACCTATACGCTGTGCGATTGGACCGCGCGTGAGTGGGTGCAATAGTTAGCGCAACGTGATACTTTTTTTTTACGAGCTTTGCGTAAAATCGCGGTATCATTAGCGCTGAATATAGCATACGTAAGCGTGATTTGTGTATAATAAAGGTTTAGGGAGTTTTCGCTGGTCTCTCTCAGGAAATCTCCAACGGCCAATATTTACTGGAAAGGGTAAGTTATTCCCAGAAACTTCCAGTGAATAGAGGTTACACAGGGCCCTAGATTGGGTACATTGCCTTCGCTATCGACAGTGTATGGTAGTATTGGCCAACGTGGGCGTGAGTGGGTGGAAGCACTCGGAGAACTTTCACGTTTGCCTTATATTGAGTATTTTGGTTATTTTTGTGGGATTAGCCAAAAGGACTATACCTGCAAAATATGGGGGCCAGTTGCTCAAGTAAGGGACGTTCAACCAGGGTTCAGGTTGACATTCCAAGGCCCAGGGGGTCGGCGAGGTACATAATGTGTGAGAAGTATGGACCACACACAGAAGTTTTTTTGCAATGAATGGGAACGTATGACTGCGGAAGATAGGGAACCATTCCCTAAGGTAGGCAGTTTTGAACCAGAGTTATTGCAGAATTTAAGGAGTAGGATATGTCTAATAAAATCCAGAAAACAAAGGATTAGACATACAGATTGTTTAAATTTATGGCAGCAAGAGGGCGATATGCAAGGGAAATTAACATATGCAGCAGGTTCTAAACCTAGCGGGAATGAGAACACAAACACACCGTTGTCGACACAGGTCGAAGGGGAACAGAAGGCTACAGTGAATGATACATCCGTAAATGATAGTAATATGAAAGAGCAATGTACTAACCCTAACTTTTGCAAAATGTATCCTGTTTTGAAGTCTCTCCAAGGTTTTAGGTCACAGGGAGATGAAGGATTCAGCCAAATCGCAGCTCTCCTCCAAGCAGTCATGTTGCAGGAAACTCAGGTGGGACCTGTCCAACCAGGTAGAGCAGTAACAGTATTCCCCAATGAAAGAACTGGTGAGGTCACAGCTACCAATAAGTATGAGACAGTTAATTGCACAGAAACAACAACACCACACAGTAAACAGATTAGGAACGGAATGGTAGGATTACACCCTGTCTTGAAAATAGTAACTCCCAATGGGGAAACCGATAGTCAGGAAGTAGTCCTCACCAGGAATAATGCAATGTATTGCCCGTGGCCCAGAGATGAGCTGCGATCAGTCATTTCAGAATTCACCGGCCCTCGGAAGCATTTAGCCAGATGTCAGAAATTTATCAGAGATCTGGGTAATGCATACGAACTGACAAAAACACACTGGCGGATAGTTTTGAAAGCGTGCCTACCCCCTAATCAGAGCCGTCTTAACAGCAGTGTAGGCCCCTGGGCACAGCAATGCACTGGGCCCCCTACCCACCCATCAGCGGTAGGGGTGGGGGGTTCTATCAGCAGCAGCTTTGAAGTTCCACGGGCAGAAGGGGTTTTCTATCTTTCGCTCAGCATGTAGGACCTGGAGAAATAATTTCTGCTAATTACTCCTTTACTGCACAGATGGGTCAGGAAGGAGAACCCTAAACTGTAGAAGGGGACATTGGGCTGAATGAAGGGGCCAGTGTATGTGACTTCCATGGTGGTAGGGGATGTTTAATACACAGGGGAGGGGTCAATAGTGGAGTGAACTTAATATTCATAATTTTCTGGTGGGAGGGCAGCTTGCTTTACTGCAGATATCTCCAGTTCCTGGAAATAGATTTCCTAGCTTTAAAACTAGAGAGTTCCACCTTTCAGGAGGTACTGGGGACTTGGGGATCAGAGTTCAGGAGACAGAGCAATCCACCAAAGAAAATATAAAACTGCATACCAGGCGTGTGGAGCTGGAGCAGGGACCAGCTGCTTGAAAGCTGATATCTCTGGTTCTGAGCATAGAAGAGACAAGCTGACAGTGTTCCCCAGAAGAAACGAGTCCCAGCTTTTTGAGTATACCCTCAGAAAAACTCTACGACAGACAGAACTCGAGATATCTGGCTGGGAAGAGCAATTAACATGCTTGGATGGGGACCACTTCTTTGAAGTCGGATACCTCTGGTTCCTCATGGCCGATTTTCAAAAATCTGGTACCCCTGGAAAGAGGGGACCCTCAGCTATCAGCCTATGGCCCTTTTACCCCTGGGGCCCTTGGGCAAGAGCCCATTGAGCCCATACGAAAAGACGGCCCTGCCCCTAATATTGACACCCAAAAATTCATCACTGATTGTAGATTAGAGTCGGATAGTGTTATGACTGACAAACTTAATCAGGAGAACTTAGAGCAAATTAACAGGCAACTAGAGCTGTATTTCCCCACAACTGTTAAGTGGAGAAGAATTTTCTCCATAAAGCGGAGGGAAAATGAAATGGCATCTGAATATTTCCATCGGGCCCTGCAAATAATGGATAGATACATGGGGGTATCAGATACAGGGAACGACACAAAATACAGGAAGGTAGCCGAGTCTGTGCTAATGGACGGACTCGATAAGACAGTAAGGGACAGAGTACAAACATCTTTGCCTAATTGGAGAGGGGTCACAGTAGCTTGCCTTAGAGAGTGCGCAATTGTACACCACAAAAATATTGTTAGGCGTAGAAAACAACAAGAGGAGAGGCTGAGGATTGAAAGTATGCAGGCTCTTACACCAAAGTCTCATCAGCCCAAACCCCAAAACCCTAGTAGTAACAAAAGACAGAGAATATGTTACATTTGTAAAAATAAAGGACATGTTGCTAGAGATTATAAGAGTAGTAGAGCACATAGCCAATATAAACCCCTAGACAGAATAAACAAGCCACGTTATTAAACACATAGACGGGATCAAGGGACATATAGTAAGGAATCACGATACAGTATAGAAAAACACAGATTCGGTTAATGGGAAGAACAGAATAAATGCAACTTTACCCTTTTGACGGAACTTACTGAGATTAGGAGGAGGCCTCTAAACTTCTGCTTCTCTCTCTAGCAGAAGTGACCTCTAAGTAATTTAACAGGAGTTTTGTTAGAGATGGTATACATATAGAGTGCTCCCATCCAGGAAGCACAAAATATGTTAAAAACCCACAAAGACTAATATTGCATTTCACTGTTTTAGATGCATGTCCATCACAGGTAGAGGAAATTATCTCAAGGATACCGGGTTCCCTATGAACTTAGAATGGACAAGACACTGGATTGATGGCTGGGATAGTCCCAGTAGAGATATAACACACATAGAATTTTTTTTAAGGGGAACAGACCGATTAGGGAATCATTCCCCGTAGTGCCCAATCCAGATGTCAAACTTTGTAAAAATCTTCTTTGCCTTTACAAGCTTACCTGTTACTAAACTCTATGTGATTGATTTTCAAAAGCTCCCTCTTCATCCTTTTACGTTCACCGACAGGATTATAGTTCAAAAGCCACATGCCTACTCGGTCTTTCAGAGCTCTGCCTAAATCCAGTATATCTCACTAGCATAGGGACACCAGTCTCAGTGTGCCTGGTAATGCACAAAGGGTGGAGAATGGGAATACTGGTGAAGGTAGACTGTGCATAGATACCGATATACATGATGGTGCGACAGCCTGATGGTGAACGCAAATCTGACAAATTTTCTTTTTTTATTTCCCCTCTCTTTTCACTTTCCACAGATGGTTTACTTCACACAACTGATAATTAGAGATGAGCGCCTGAAATTTTTCGGGTTTTGTGTTTTGGTTTTGGGTTCGGTTCCGCGGCCGTGTTTTGGGTTCGAACGCGTTTTGGCAAAACCTCACCGAATTTTTTTTGTCGGATTCGGGTGTGTTTTGGATTCGGGTGTTTTTTTCAAAAAACACTAAAAAACAGCTTAAATCATAGAATTTGGGGGTCATTTTGATCCCAAAGTATTATTAACCTCAAAAACCATAATTTACACTCATTTTCAGTCTATTCTGAATACCTCACACCTCACAATATTATTTTTAGTCCTAAAATTTGCACCGAGGTCGCTGTGTGAGTAAGATAAGCGACCCTAGTGGCCGACACAAACACCGGGCCCATCTAGGAGTGGCACTGCAGTGTCACGCAGGATGTCCCTTCCAAAAAACCCTCCCCAAACAGCACATGACGCAAAGAAAAAAAGAGGCGCAATGAGGTAGCTGTGTGAGTAAGATTAGCGACCCTAGTGGCCGACACAAACACCGGGCCCATCTAGGAGTGGCACTGCAGTGTCACGCAGGATGGCCCTTCCAAAAAACCCTCCCCAAACAGCACATGACGCAAAGAAAAAAAGAGGCGCAATGAGGTAGCTGTGTGAGTAAGATTAGCGACCCTAGTGGCCGACACAAACACCGGGCCCATCTAGGAGTGGCACTGCAGTGTCACGCAGGATGTCCCTTCCAAAAAACCCTCCCCAAACAGCACATGACGCAAAGAAAAAAAGAGGCGCAATGAGGTAGCTGTGTGAGTAAGATTAGCGACCCTAGTGGCCGACACAAACACCGGGCCCATCTAGGAGTGGCACTGCAGTGTCACGCAGGATGTCCCTTCCAAAAAACCCTCCCCAAACAGCACATGACGCAAAGAAAAAAAGAGGCGCAATGAGGTAGCTGACTGTGTGAGTAAGATTAGCGATCCTAGTGGCCGACACAAACACCGGGCCCATTTAGGAGTGGCACTGCAGTGTCACGCAGGATGTCCCTTCCAAAAAACCCTCCCCAATCAGCACATGATGCAAAGAAAAAGAAAAGAAAAAAGAGGTGCAAGATGGAATTGTCCTTGGGCCCTCCCACCCACCCTTATGTTGTATAAACAAAACAGGACATGCACACTTTAACCAACCCATCATTTCAGTGACAGGGTCTGCCACACGACTGTGACTGATATGACGGGTTGGTTTGGACCCCCCCCAAAAAAGAAGCAATTAATCTCTCCTTGCACAAACTGGCTCTACAGAGGCAAGATGTCCACCTCATCATCACCCTCCGATATATCACCGTGTACATCCCCCTCCTCACAGATTATCAATTCGTCCCCACTGGAATCCACCATCTCAGCTCCCTGTGTACTTTGTGGAGGCAATTGCTGCTGGTCAATGTCTCCGCGGAGGAATTGATTATAATTCATTTTAATGAACATCATCTTCTCCACATTTTCTGGATGTAACCTCGTACGCCGATTGCTGACAAGGTGAGCGGCGGCACTAAACACTCTTTCGGAGTACACACTTGTGGGAGGGCAACTTAGGTAGAATAAAGCCAGTTTGTGCAAGGGCCTCCAAATTGCCTCTTTTTCCTGCCAGTATAAGTACGGACTGTGTGACGTGCCTACTTGGATGCGGTCACTCATATAATCCTCCACCATTCTATCAATGTTGAGAGAATCATATGCAGTGACAGTAGACGACATGTCCGTAATCGTTGTCAGGTCCTTCAGTCCGGACCAGATGTCAGCATCAGCAGTCGCTCCAGACTGCCCTGCATCACCGCCAGCGGGTGGGCTCGGAATTCTGAGCCTTTTCCTCGCACCCCCAGTTGCGGGAGAATGTGAAGGAGGAGATGTTGACAGGTCGCGTTCCGCTTGACTTGACAATTTTGTCACCAGCAGGTCTTTCAACCCCAGCAGACTTGTGTCTGCCGGAAAGAGAGATCCAAGGTAGGCTTTAAATCTAGGATCGAGCACGGTGGCCAAAATGTAGTGCTCTGATTTCAACAGATTGACCACCCGTGAATCCTTGTTAAGCGAATTAAGGGCTCCATCCACAAGTCCCACATGCCTAGCGGAATCGCTCCGTGTTAGCTCCTCCTTCAATGTCTCCAGCTTCTTCTGCAAAAGCCTGATGAGGGGAATGACCTGACTCAGGCTGGCAGTGTCTGAACTGACTTCACGTGTGGCAAGTTCAAAGGGCATCAGAACCTTGCACAACGTTGAAATCATTCTCCACTGCGCCTGAGACAGGTGCATTCCACCTACTATATCGTGCTCAATTGTATAGGCTTGAATGGCCTTTTGCTGCTCCTCCAACCTCTGAAGCATATAGAGGGTTGAATTCCACCTCGTTACCACTTCTTGCTTCAGATGATGGCAGGGCAGGTTCAGTAGTTTTTGGTGGTGCTCCAGTCTTCTGTACGTGGTGCCTGTACGCCGAAAGTGTCCCGCAATTCTTCTGGCCACCGACAGCATCTCTTGCACGCCCCTGTCGTTTTTTAAAAAATTCTGCACCACCAAATTCAAGGTATGTGCAAAACATGGGACGTGCTGGAATTTGCCCATATTTAATGCACACACAATATTGCTGGCGTTGTCCGATGCCACAAATCCACAGGAGAGTCCAATTGGGGTAAGCCATTCCGCGATGATCTTCCTCAGTTGCCGTAAGAGGTTTTCAGCTGTGTGCGTATTCTGGAAAGCGGTGATACAAAGCGTAGCCTGCCTAGGAAAGAGTTGGCGTTTGCGAGATGCTGCTACTGGTGCCGCCGCTGCTGTTCTTGCGGCGGGAGTCCATACATCTACCCAGTGGGCTGTCACAGTCATATAGTCCTGACCCTGCCCTGCTCCACTTGTCCACATGTCCGTGGTTAAGTGGACATTGGGTACAACTGCATTTTTTAGGACACTGGTGAGTCTTTTTCTGACGTCCGTGTACATTCTCGGTATCGCCTGCCTAGAGAAGTGGAACCTAGATGGTATTTGGTAACGGGGGCACACTGCCTCAATAAATTGTCTAGTTCCCTGTGAACTAACGGCGGATACCGGACGCACGTCTAACACCAACATAGTTGTCAAGGCCTCAGTTATCCGCTTTGCAGCAGGATGACTGCTGTGATATTTCATCTTCCTCGCAAAGGACTGTTGAACAGTCAATTGCTTACTGGAAGTAGTACAAGTGGGCTTACGACTTCCCCTCTGGGATGACCATCGACTCCCAGCAGCAACAACAGCAGCGCCAGCAGCAGTAGGCGTTACACGCAAGGATGCATCGGAGGAATCCCAGGCAGGAGAGGAATCGTCAGAATTGCCAGTGACATGGCCTGCAGGACTATTGGCATTCCTGGGGAAGGAGGAAATTGACACTGAGGGAGTTGGTGGGGTGGTTTGCGTGAGCTTGGTTACAAGAGGAAGGGATTTACTGGTCAGTGGACTGCTTCCGCTGTCACCCAAAGTTTTTGAACTTGTCACTGACTTATTATGAATGCGCTGCAGGTGACGTATAAGGGAGGATGTTCCGAGGTGGTTAACGTCCTTACCCCTACTTATTACAGCTTGACAAAGGGAACACACGGCTTGACACCTGTTGTCCGCATTTCTGGTGAAATACCTCCACACCGAAGAGCTGATTTTTTTGGTATTTTCACCAGGCATGTCAACGGCCATATTCCTCCCACGGACAACAGGTGTCTCCCCGGGTGCCTGACTTAAACAAACCACCTCACCATCAGAATCCTCCTGGTCAATTTCCTCCCCAGCGCCAGCAACACCCATATCCTCCTCATCCTGGTGTACTTCAACACTGACATCTTCAATCTGACTATCAGGAACTGGACTGCGGGTGCTCCTTCCAGCACTTGCAGGGGGCGTGCAAATGGTGGAAGGCACATGCTCTTCACGTCCAGTGTTGGGAAGGTCAGGCATCGCAACCGACACAATTGGACTCTCCTTGTGGATTTGGGATTTCGAAGAATGCACAGTTCTTTGCTGTGCTGCTTTTGCCAGCTTGAGTCTTTTCATTTTTCTAGCGAGAGGCTGAGTGCTTCCATCCTCATGTGAAGCTGAACCACTAGCCATGAACATAGGCCAGGGCCTCAGCCGTTCCTTGCCACTCCGTGTCGTAAATGGCATATTGGCAAGTTTACGCTTCTCCTCCGACAATTTTATTTTAGGTTTTGGAGTCCTTTTTTTTCTGATATTTGGTGTTTTGGATTTGACATGCTCTGTACTATGACATTGGGCATCGGCCTTGGCAGACGACGTTGCTGGCATTTCATCGTCTCGGCCATGACTAGTGGCAGCAGCTTCAGCACGAGGTGGAAGTGGATCTTGATCTTTCCCTAATTTTGGAACCTCAACATTTTTGTTCTCCATATTTTAATAGGCACAACTAAAAGGCACCTCAGGTAAACAATGGAGATGGATACTAGTATACAATTATGGACTGCCTGCCGAGTGCAGACACAGAGGTAGCCACAGCCGTGAACTACCGTACTGTACTGTGTCTGCTGCTAATATAGACTGGTTGATAAAGAGATGTCTATGTAACTATGTATGTATAAAGAAGAAAGAAAAAAAAACCACGGTTAGGTGGTATACAATTATGGACGGACTGCCTGCCGAGTGCAGACACAGAGGTAGCCACAGCCGTGAACTACCGTACTGTACTGTGTCTGCTGCTAATATAGACTGGTTGATAAAGAGATGTCTATGTAACTATGTATGTATAAAGAAGAAAGAAAAAAAAACCACGGTTAGGTGGTATACAATTATGGACGGACTGCCTGCCGAGTGCAGACACAGAGGTAGCCACAGCCGTGAACTACCGTACTGTACTGTGTCTGCTGCTAATATAGACTGGTTGATAAAGAGATGTCTATGTAACTATGTATGTATAAAGAAGAAAGAAAAAAAAACCACGGTTAGGTGGTATACAATTATGGACGGACTGCCTGCCGAGTGCAGACACAGAGGTAGCCACAGCCGTGAACTACCGTACTGTACTGTGTCTGCTGCTAATATAGACTGGTTGATAAAGAGATGTCTATGTAACTATGTATGTATAAAGAAGAAAGAAAAAAAAACCACGGTTAGGTGGTATACAATTATGGACGGACTGCCTGCCGAGTGCAGACACAGAGGTAGCCACAGCCGTGAACTACCGTACTGTACTGTGTCTGCTGCTAATATAGACTGGTTGATAAAGAGATGTCTATGTAACTATGTATGTATAAAGAAGAAAGAAAAAAAAACCACGGTTAGGTGGTATACAATTATGGACGGACTGCCTGCCGAGTGCAGACACAGAGGTAGCCACAGCCGTGAACTACCGTACTGTACTGTGTCTGCTGCTAATATAGACTGGTTGATAAAGAGATGTCTATGTAACTATGTATGTATAAAGAAGAAAGAAAAAAAAACCACGGTTAGGTGGTATACAATTATGGACGGACTGCCTGCCGAGTGCAGACACAGAGGTAGCCACAGCCGTGAACTACCGTACTGTACTGTGTCTGCTGCTAATATAGACTGGTTGATAAAGAGATGTCGTAGTAGTATGTATGTATAAAGAAAGAAAAAAAAACCACGGTTAGGTGGTATATACAATTATGGACGGGCTGCCGAGTGCCGACACAGATGTAGCCACAGCCGTGAACTACCGCACTGTACTGTGTCTGCTGCTAATATAGACTGGTTGATAAAGAGATAGTATACTCGTAACTAGTATGTATGTATAAAGAAAGAAAAAAAAACCACGGTTAGGTGGTATATACAATTATGGACGGGCTGCCGAGTGCCGACACAGAGGTAGCCACAGCCGTGAACTACCGCACTGTACTGTGTCTGCTGCTAATATATAGACTGGTTGATAAAGAGATAGTATACTCGTAACTAGTATGTATGTATAAAGAAAGAAAAAAAAACCACGGTTAGGTGGTATATACAATTATGGACGGGCTGCCGATTGCCGACACAGAGGTAGCCACAGCCGTGAACTACCGCACTGTACTGTGTCTGCTGCTAATATATAGACTGGTTGATAAAGAGATAGTACACTCGTAACTAGTATGTATGTATAAAGAAAGAAAAAAAAACCACGGTTAGGTGGTATATACAATTATGGACGGGCTGCCGAGTGCCGACACAGAGGTAGCCACAGCCGTGAACTACCGCACTGTACTGTGTCTGCTGCTAATATAGACTGGTTGATAAAGAGATAGTATACTCGTAACTAGTATGTATGTATAAAGAAAGAAAAAAAAACCACGGTTAGGTGGTATATACAATTATGGACGGGCTGCCGAGTGCCGACACAGAGGTAGCCACAGCCGTGAACTACCGCACTGTACTGTGTCTGCTGCTAATATAGACTGGTTGATAAAGAGATAGTATACTCGTAACTAGTATGACTATAAAGAAAGAAAAAAAAACCACGGTTAGGTGGTATATACAATTATGGACGGGCTGCCGAGTGCCGACACAGAGGTAGCCACAGCCGTGAACTACCGCACTGTACTGTGTCTGCTGCTAATATATAGACTGGTTGATAAAGAGATAGTATACTCGTAACTAGTATGTATGTATAAAGAAAGAAAAAAAAACCACGGTTAGGTGGTATATACAATTATGGACGGGCTGCCGAGTGCCGACACAGAGGTAGCCACAGCCGTGAACTACCGCACTGTACTGTGTCTGCTGCTAATATAGACTGGTTGATAAAGAGATAGTATACTCGTAACTAGTATGTATGTATAAAGAAAGAAAAAAAAACCACGGTTAGGTGGTATATACAATTATGGACGGGCTGCCGAGTGCCGACACAGAGGTAGCCACAGCCGTGAACTACCGCACTGTACTGTGTCTGCTGCTAATATATAGACTGGTTGATAAAGAGATAGTATACTCGTAACTAGTATGTATGTATAAAGAAAGAAAAAAAAACCACGGTTAGGTGGTATATACAATTATGGACGGGCTGCCGAGTGCCAACACAGAGGTAGCCACAGCCGTGAACTACCGCACTGTACTGTGTCTGCTGCTAATATATAGACTGGTTGATAAAGAGATAGTATACTTGTAACTAGTATGTATGTATAAAGAAAGAAAAAAAAACCACGGTTAGGTGGTATATACAATTATGGACGGGCTGCCGAGTGCCGACACAGAGGTAGCCACAGCCGTGAACTACCGCACTGTACTGTGTCTGCTGCTAATATAGACTGGTTGATAAAGAGATAGTATACTCGTAACTAGTATGTATGTATAAAGAAAGAAAAAGAAACCACGGTTAGGTGGTATATACAATTATGGACGGGCTGCCGAGTGCCGACACAGAGGTAGCCACAGCCGTGAACTACCGCACTGTACTGTGTCTGCTGCTAATATATAGACTGGTTGATAAAGAGATAGTATACTCGTAACTAGTATGTATGTATAAAGAAAGAAAAAAATACCACGGTTAGGTGGTATATACAATTATGGACGGGCTGCCGAGTGCCGACACAGAGGTAGCCACAGCCGTGAACTACCGCACTGTACTGTGTCTGCTGCTAATATATAGACTGGTTGATAAAGAGATAGTATACTCGTAACTAGTATGTATGTATAAAGAAAGAAAAAAAAGCCACGGTTAGGTGGTATATACAATTATGGACGGGCTGCCGAGTGCCGACACAGAGGTAGCCACAGCCGTGAACTACCGCACTGTACTGTGTCTGTGTTAGGGTCTCCTGCCCTGTGCTGCCACGTCGTCATGGCAACCGGGAGACAAGTGCTAGTGGAGTAACCTGAGCGCAGCTGATACTCCGGTTCGGGTCTTTTGCTGTGCAGTGGTTATAGGCTCTGTGAACGGCAGGGGATCCGGTGCTGGTTTTTGTGCTCACAGTCTGTGAGGTCTGAGTGGGGCGTGGACAGCACCTGCTTTATTAGGCCTCTTTTCAGGGTAAGCAGATGCTGCTGAATCTTTGTTGGTTAGTCAGTTTCTGAAAGTTAGCCAGTACTGTGTAGCTTTGTATTTGTTTGTTGCTTACTGCAAATAGGCCTGGGGATTTGGTATTACACTCTGCCAATCCAGACCTAGCAGTAAGACTGGAGTCAGTCGTTTAGCTTGCTGGGGTTCTGTTACTACTCTGTGAACTTAGCAAGTTTGCGGCTGTATTCTAAGACTTGCCTGTCTAATCCTGTCTCACTGTGCTAGGTGTCAGGGGTCAGTTTAGTGGCAGTAAGCTAAAACCTGTGCACTGCAAGTGAGAAATAGGATTGTGGAGACTCTCCTTGTGTCTATCATTCCATCTCTGACCAAGGAGTTTACTGCCACACCCGTTGGTAACCCTTTAGGGTTTTGCTGTTGCCCTTAGCAACAGCATTTCGGGTTCTCTACGTATTAAAACACAACATCTTGCTTTTTCCATCTGTGCAGTTCTAATACAAGGGAGATACCCAGTTCCTTAGCCTCTGGGCTTCTCTGTTCACTTTGTGTGTATTTTGTTACCCTATTACCTTCTGTGTACGTTATGTCATATTCCCCAGTTTGTCTGTGAGTCCATTTGTTTTGCATAACAGTTCAAACACCAGTACATTCCTGCAGACACTGGAGTGCATAACAGTTCTGACACCAGTACTTTCCTGCAGGCACTGGTGTGCATAACATATTCAGCAGCCTAATACTCCTGTTGAAATTTTGTGGGAATATGGAGCATACCCCTCAAAATACGTTGCAACAGGTGGTCGATCAGGTGCAGGTCCTGACTCGACAATTTAATGATTTGTCCATTAAAATGCACACCTCCCAGGCTGCTGGCGGAGCTCCCGCAGCAGCAGCACCTGCAGGGGTTAAGGAGCCGAAAGTAAATCTCCCGGATCGTTTTTCTGGAGATCGCTCGCAGTTCTTTTGTTTCAAGGAGAGCTGCAAGCTATACTTCCGGCTTAGGCCTCAGTCTTCTGGGTCGGAGATTCAGCGGGTGGGCATAGTGATTTCCTTGCTACAAGGAGACCCACAGGTCTGGGCATATGGGTTGCAGCCTGACTGTCCGTCGCTTAAAAGTGTTGATGCTTTTTTTACGGCACTGGGCATGTTGTATGATGACCCTGACAAGACGGCCTCAGCCGAGGCTCAGATTTCGATCCTTAAGCAAGGGCGAAGGCCAGTTGAGGTTTACTGTACGGAGTTTCGGAGGTTGGCCCATGATACCCAGTGGAATGACCCAGCCCTGAGACACCAGTACCGAAGAGGTCTTTCTAACCAGATAAAGGACCAACTGGTACAATATCCCTTGCCTGATAGCTTGGATCAGCTCATGCAGTTATCCATCCGGGTGGATAGACGGCTGAGAGAGCGTAGGCTTGAAAGGGAGACTGAGATTTCCTTCCTTCCCAAGGGAACCTCAGACTCTGAGGAATTTTCTGAGGAGCCTATGCAGATTGGGGCTACCCGCCTCTCCTCGCGTGAGAAGACGCGGAGGAGACAGCAGGGGTTGTGTTTGTACTGTGGGAATAAAGGTCATGTGGTAGTATCATGCCCAGAAAAGCCGGAAAACTTCAGGGCCTGAGGGTGATGGGAAATATCCTGTCAGGCCAGAAGTCAGAATTTCCCAAGAAGACTTTTATCATTCCGGTGACCTTGAAGATCCTCGGTCAAACTGTCAAGACTGAGGCCTTTGTGGACAGTGGGGCCGACGGGGTTTTTATGGACCGCCAATTCGCCCTGAAACACTCTGTTCCCATAGTACCCTTGGCATCGGAAATTGAGATTTGTGGGTTAAACGGGGAACCATTATCCCAAGGTAAAATTACCTCTTGCACTAGCCAGATTTCTTTGTTTATTGGAGCCACACACTCTGAAAAATTGTCCTTTTATGTGACTGTCTGTACTTTTGCCCCATTGGTGTTGGGTTTACCCTGGTTAAGGGCCCACAATCCTCAATTTGACTGGGTCTCTGGGGAGATTCTTAGTTGGGGTACTGATTGTTTCAGGAGTTGCTTGAGCCTTCCAGTCAGGCTCTCGCAGCTAAGTTTGCCAGGATTGCCAGGGTGTTATGCAGATTTTGCGGACGTGTTCTCCAAAAAAGTTGCAGAGGTACTACCTCCCCATCGCCCCTATGACTGTGCCATTGATTTGTTGCCAAATGCTAAGCTTCCCAAGAGCAGGTTGTACTCCCTGTCACGTCCTGAGACTCAGGCTATGGCAGAGTACATTCAGGAGAACTTGGCTAAGGGATTTATCAGACCTTCACAGTCTCCAGTTGGGTCGGGGTTCTTCTTCGTGGGTAAAAAGGACGGTTCGTTGCGACCCTGCATCGACTTCAGGGAATTGAACCGTATCACGATTAAAAACTCATACCCACTGCCTCTCATTTCGGTCTTGTTTGACCAGCTTCGTACTGCCACCATTTTTTCTAAGATTGACCTACGCGGTGCGTACAATCTAATCCGAATAAGAGAGGGGGATGAATGGAAGACTGCCTTTAATACCCACTCAGGGCATTATGAATATTTGGTGATGCCTTTTGGGCTCTGTAATGCCCCGGCAGTCTTCCAGGATTTCATGAATGATGTGCTCAGGGAATATTTGGATAGATTCTTAGTTGTATACTTAGATGACATCCTAATCTTCTCCCATTCCCTGGAGGAACATCGGAAGCATGTACGCTTAGTCCTCCAGAAACTCAGAGACCACCGGCTTGGGGCGAAGCTGGAGAAGTGCGAATTTGAAGTTCAGCAAATCACATTTCTAGGATATATTATCTCCCCAGAAGGTTTCCAAATGGAGGGTTCCAAGGTACAGGCAGTCCTGGATTGGGTGCAGCCCACTAGTTTGAAGGCGCTTC
Source organism: Pseudophryne corroboree (assembly GCF_028390025.1). NCBI lineage: Eukaryota > Metazoa > Chordata > Amphibia > Anura > Myobatrachidae > Pseudophryne > Pseudophryne corroboree. The sequence continues at coordinate 739,849,341 of NC_086448.1, read as the reverse complement.
AGCGTTTCCTGGGCTTTGCAAATTTTTATAGACGATTTATCGCTGGATTTTCGTCTATAGTGGCGCCCTTGGTGGCACTCACTAAGAAAGGGGCGGATGTTGCTCACTGGTCTTGTGAGGCTAAAGCGGCTTTTGCCCGTCTCAAAAGGGCATTTGTTTCGGCCAAGGTGCTGCGACACCCAGATCCAGAGCGTCCTTTTGTGGTGGAGGTGGATGCCTCTGAGATGGGTATTGGGGCAGTGCTTTCTCAGATGGGAGTGTCTGATAATCGCCTTCATCCCTGTGCTTACTTTTCCCGTAAATTTTCGCCTGCCGAGATGAATTATGACGTGGGTAACCGGGAATTGTTGGCTATTAAGGATGCACTCGAGGAGTGGAGACACTGGCTTGAGGGGGCTAAGTTTGTGGTCTCAATTCTCACTGACCATAAGAATCTGGCATATTTAGAGTCAGCGAAGCGTCTCAATGCCAGGCAGGCACGATGGGCTTTGTTTTTTGCTCGCTTTAATTTTTTGATAACATATCGCCCTGGGTCAAAAAACATCAAGGCTGATGCGCTCTCGCAGAGTTTTGCTCCAATCCAGGAGACCACCGAGGAGCCGTTGCCCATTGTTTCCCCATCATGTATTAAAGTGGGCATTACCCAGGACCTCTTATCATTAGTCCTTAGAGCACAGGAGCAGGCTCCTCCAGACCTTCCGGTAGGTCTTTTGTTTGTGCCTCCTAGGTTAAGACAGCGAGTGTTCCTGGAATTCCATGCCAAGAAGTCGGCAGGTCACCCGGGTATTGCCAGAACTCGGGAGTTGCTATCTAGGGCGGTGTGGTGGCCCTCGGTGGCTAAGGATGTGGATCAGTGGGTTCGGGCATGTGACATCTGTGCCCGAAATAAGACTCCTAGAGGGGTTCCTGTTGGCCCATTACATCCACTCTCTATCCCATCTAAGCCATGGACCCACATTTCAATGGATTTTGTGGTGGACTTGCCCAAATCCTCGGGGATGACAGCCATCTGGGTTGTCGTTGACAGGTTTTCGAAGATGGCGCACTTCGTTCCACTGGTTGGGCTGCCATCGGCCAGACGCCTGTCTGAATTATTTATGCTGCATGTTGTGCGTCTCCACGGGTTGCCACTTGATGTGGTCTCTGACCGCGGATCCCAGTTTGTGGCCAAATTCTGGAGGGCATTTTGTTCCGATCTCCAGATTTCTGTCAGCTTGTCGTCAGGCTACCATCCGCAGTCTAATGGGCAGACTGAAATGGTGAACCAGTCCTTGGAGCAGTTCCTCAGGTGTTATGTCTCCAAGTGTCAGACTGACTGGGTTGCTCATCTGTCCATGGCGGAGTTTGCCTATAACAACGCGGCTCACTCTGCTACAGGGATCTCTCCCTTCCTTTGTGTGTATGGGCATCATCCTAAGGCCAATTCTTTTGACCCCCTGGACTCCACGCCTGGTGGTTCCTCTGTGGTTTCGGTCCTTAGAGGTATTTGGCGGAAAGTGAAGAAAGCCCTTGTGTCTGTGTCATTAGTGACCAAAAGGGTTTTTGATAAGCGGAAAAGACCCTGCAGCTTCAAATTAGGAGACTTCGTCTGGTTGTCTACCAAGAATTTGAAGTTGAGACAGCCATCTCATAAGTTAGGGCCCCGGTTCATCGGCCCTTATAAGATCACCAGGGTTATCAATCCGGTGGCATTTCAGTTAGATCTGCCCCGTTCTTTGGGTATCAATAAAACATTTCATTGTTCCCTTTTAAAACGGGCGATTAGTAATCCTTCTTCCAGTGGAAGACCTTCCCCTCTTCTGATACGTGGCCAGAGGGAGTTTGTTGTTGAAAGGATTCTTGACTCCAAGGTGGTTCGGGGTCGGCTGTCATTTTTGGTGCACTGGAAGGGGTATGGCCCGGAGGAGCGGTCGTGGGTGCGCAGTTGTGATCTTCATGCCCCCAGACTGATACGCTCTTTCTTCTCGCAGTTCCCCGATAAACCCGGTGGTAGGGGTTCTTTGACCCCTCGTCAGAGGGGGGGTACTGTTAGGGTCTCCTGCCCTGTGCTGCCACGTCGTCATGGCAACCGGGAGACAAGTGCTAGTGGAGTAACCTGAGCGCAGCTGATACTCCGGTTCGGGTCTTTTGCTGTGCAGTGGTTATAGGCTCTGTGCACGGCAGGGGATCCGGTGCTGGTTTTTGTGCTCACAGTCTGTGAGGTCTGAGTGGGGCGTGGACAGCACCTGCTTTATAAGGCCTCTTTTCAGGGTAAGCAGATGCTGCTGAATCTTTGTTGGTTAGTCAGTTTCTGAAAGTTAGCCAGTACTGTGTAGCTTTGTATTTGTTTGTTGCTTACTGCAAATAGGCCTGGGGATTTGGTATTACACTCTGCCAATCCAGACCTAGCAGTAAGACTGGAGTCAGTCGTTTAGCTTGCTGGGGTTCTGTTACTACTCTGTGAACTTAGCAAGTTTGCGGCTGTATTCTAAGACTTGCCTGTCTAATCCTGTCTCACTGTGCTAGGTGTCAGGGGTCAGTTTAGTGGCAGTAAGCTAAAACCTGTGCACTGCAAGTGAGAAATAGGATTGTGGAGACTCTCCTTGTGTCTATCATTCCATCTCTGACCAAGGAGTTTACTGCCACACCCGTTGGTAACCCTTTAGGGTTTTGCTGTTGCCCTTAGCAACAGCATTTCGGGTTCTCTACGTATTAAAACACAACATCTTGCTTTTTCCATCTGTGCAGTTCTAATACAAGGGAGATACCCAGTTCCTTAGCCTCTGGGCTTCTCTGTTCACTTTGTGTGTATTTTGTTACCCTATTACCTTCTGTGTACGTTATGTCATATTCCCCAGTTTGTCTGTGAGTCCATTTGTTTTGCATAACAGTTCAAACACCAGTACATTCCTGCAGACACTGGAGTGCATAACAGTTCTGACACCAGTACTTTCCTGCAGGCACTGGTGTGCATAACAGTCTGCTGCTAATATAGACTGGTTGATAAAGAGATAGTATACTCGGAACTAGTATGTATGTATAAAGAAAGAAAAAAAAACCACGGTTAGGTGGTATATACAATTATGGACGGGCTGCCGAGTGCCGACACAGAGGTAGCCACAGCCATGAACTACCGCACTGTACTGTGTCTGCTGCTAATATAGACTGGTTGATAAAGAGATAGTATACTCGTAACTAGTATGACTATAAAGAAAGAAAAAAAAACCACGGTTAGGTGGTATATACAATTATGGACGGGCTGCCGAGTGCCGACACAGAGGTAGCCACAGCCGTGAACTACCGCACTGTACTGTGTCTGCTGCTAATATAGACTGGTTGATAAAGAGATAGTATACTACTAATATTATATATACTGGTGGTCAGGTCACTGGTCACTAGTCACACTGGCAGTGGCACTCCTGCAGCAAAAGTGTGCACTGTTTAATTTTAATATAATATTATGTACTCCTGGCTCCTGCTATAACCTATAACTGGCACTGCAGTGCTCCCCAGTCTCCCCCACAATTATAAGCTGTGTGAGCTGAGCACAGTCAGATATATATATACATTGATGCAGCACACTGGGCTGAGCAGTGCACACAGATATGGTATGTGACTGAGTCACTGTGTGTATCGTTTTTTTCAGGCAGAGAACGAATATATTAAATAAAACAAACAACTGCACTGTCTGGTGGTCACTGTGGTCGTCAGTCACTAAACTCTGCACTCTCTTCTACAGTATCACAGCCTCAGGTCAATCTCTCTCTCTCTCTCTCAACCCTAATCTAAATGGAGAGGACGCCAGCCACGTCCTCTCCCTATCAATCTCAATGCACGTGTGAAAACGGCGGCGACGCGCGGCTCCTTATATAGAATCCGAGTCTCGCGAGAATCCGACAGCGTCATGATGACGTTCGGGCGCGCTCGGGTTAACCGAGCAAGGCGGGAGGATCCGAGTCTGCTCGGACCCGTGAAAAAAACATGAAGTTCGTGCGGGTTCGGATTCAGAGAAACCGAACCCGCTCATCTCTACTGATAATACACAACAGTTAAACACATTGAAATGCAAGATTTATGTTCCCTACAGAAAGGTCGCTGACTCAGAGAGAACATCGTATCACTGGAGTGTCTGCTCCGGGAAGGTTGAGAGGCAGTACTGTTGAGACAGCACCTGAGCGCGGAGAACAACAAGACTGGAGGCGGTTGTCGCACCAGTTTTTCTTTTTTTTATTATTTTCCCCATCTCCCACTACCCTCCTTCTCTCCTTCTCTTTCTCCCCCTTCTTGTTTCCTTTCTCTCCCCTTAACAAGATGGACCTACCCCAAGAGACTGCATTCTGGGTTTTTTCCTGTTAACCCTGTTGTTGACCAGAACAGTCTGTTTCGGTGAAAGTCCCAGAGAGGTCGAGAAAGGATCTGGAATGGGTTCTGATGGCGAGGACGGATTTGTAGAATTCCAAGAGCAACACATCACTCGAGCAAAGGCGAGTATCAGAAAGCGATCTGGTAGTCAGGGAGCTCAGAGGCACTGTGAAGGGTTATTGGCAGAGGAAAATTGCATTTGTAAGAATTGTGAGAACATAGTCGAGGATGGGTGCATCCAGAGATGTCAGTCCAGCCTTAAAATCAACATGGACCGTCATCCATTGAGTGATTACCACTCACTAGTGGGTAAGGTCTTAAACCAGACAGAATGCTGGGTGTTCTCACAAGTACCTCAAGGTCAGAGCAAGTCAGGATTAGTACCGTACCCTTTAGCAATAGATGAGGTACTCGAATTACGGGGTGGGAGACCGGTGGACAAGAAATTCAATATTTCTAGGCCCCCTAGTTTGAAGCTCCACCAGTATCATGTAAATAGATCCTTATTATGTTTCAATATTTCCAATTACCGAAAGCCGGGAAATTGGGAGGTGACTTGGAATAACCAGACCATGTCCTTTTCGCACAGAGCTGATAAGATACCCATAGACTCTGAACTTGTACGCCAAATAGCCAACAGTGGAAGGTATTTCCGGTATAGGTATACTCGAGGAAGCAAGACCATGTGGGTTGGAGAAGTATCACCAGGGTACTGTGCTCATATCATCCAGCCTGATACTTGTACTAAGCAGATGGGAGAACTAGGGATGGGGTTTTTCACTTGGAAAGTTTGTAATATGGTAATGTCATATTCTGTCCCCTATGATCTCCCCGGTGATGCCTATTTCATATGTGGGAGGAAGGCGTATAAGTGGCTTGCCCCAAACTCAGAGGGATTGTGTAACGTTGGGAGAGTGTTGCCAGAGGTCATGACCATAACCCATGATAAGATGAAAGATGTTCACCGCAGTGCTCAGGTTCCTTATACTCATACTCACTATGAACACATCGTTAAGAGACACCTCATACAAAGAACAGAGCACGTAGCCTCTGATTTGATCCACGAATCCACCGAGATTCACTTCCTTCTCGCATTAGACATCACCCGTACTGCCAGAGGAATTATAAATTATAGGTATATCCATGCGCTAGCGAACTTGATAGATAATATCGCTGAGATGTATGACGACACCTTCAGGTATACAGGAAGGGAGTTACAAGCTTACAAGACGGAACTGATCCAGCACAGGATGGTCCTCAATTATATCACAGCCGTGACGGGTGGGTACTGTGTCACTTTGGCAACTCAATAATGGTGTGAAGTGCTGCACGTATATTACAAACAGCACTGATGACCCAACCGAGTTCATCGATCAAAAGATGGATGATATCTTGCAGTTGAAGTGGGAGTTCCGGAGGAGACACAACCGTACCCTGACTGCTGTGAGTAATAACCTGACCGGCTGGGTCTCATGGTTGAACCCACGCAATTGGTTCTCAGGTTTAGGAGAGTGGGCTCAAAATGTTATTATGAGTGTAGGGAAGTTTCTCCTTTGTATCCTGGGAGTCGTCATAATTATTGGCTTGATATTTAGGTGTGTTCGAATTCTAACGCGGCGCAAGCACGGCACAAAATTGATGAGTCTAAGGAGCGGGGGCGCTGGTACAGCAGCAGATTTAATTTACGACCCATCCATAGAGACAGTGTTATGATAAGGATTGCAAATGAATTCCATGGCCTGTTTCTTTCACCCGTTTTTCCTTTGTCTCCCCCTCTGCCCAGATACACCGATCCGGAAAAGACATCGACCCTACCCAAGAATGTTTCTGAAAATGTTATGTGAATGTATTTTAGATATGTGTCTTATCTTCATCTCTACAACCTTCAGTTAATGACACACATAGTCAACAGGTGATATCCACATATACTAGCACTCACATATGTTCCCCCTCCATGTATCATCAACTAAATGTGCACCCCATTTGTTGGAACAAGAAGCCGAAAAGAGCTTGGTAGTGTTTGTTGGCCCACTTACAGACCCTTAATATGGGATAAGAAGGATTTAATGTATACTTCGCAATACCTCGAAGCTTATCTAGAACATATACGTCACGATGATACATGCCCCTCAGACATGGATTCATACATACATGCTTTTTACTATCCCACTAGGTCATACATTTTCTACCTACCACTCTCCCCCGATCATCCAATCGTCTGTAGGTATTGTATTGATATTTTTCTGTTTAGTGATTAGATAGTGGCAGTTATTGTTGACTGCCAAAGGGTGGACTGTCAAAGTAAAAAAATATTGCAGTACACACATCACGTACAAACCACACACAGATGGCCTCTGCGCGTGTACTTGTTCTCCCGTGCGTGCACATACTCGCAATTTGCGTATGGTCGCTCCCGCGGTCCTGCGCGTGGTATGGGTATTTACGGCGGAGTTTGTGAACGCATGGAGAGCTATCAAAACACATTACATATTTAATCCAAATAGTGCACAATGTACACAGTCTCCTTACACCACATCAGAAAGTTATAGCTGTTTAAATGGTTGCAGAACAAAGGGATACTCCTTTGCAGGATAAGAGGGGACAGACTAAGGTTATAAGGTGATGTTTGGTATCCAGCTGTAGGGTATTTTAAGGGAAACATTCCGGTGTTGGTCTGCAGAAGATTGCATGTTCCTGCTGATAGTTATGTGCAGAAATAGAATATAGATATAAACTGTATTTACTGTATATTATGTATGCGGGGGGAATCCAGAGGAGACCACCCACAAGAGCAGTTAAGAAAGACATCGCCCACCTATTCAAACAGACCTATGACCTCTCCTGTACTGTAAATGACCATCCCTGTGTCCAATGGACAAAGAGATTACAGTATCCATAGTGTTATGTTTTGGATGAAGTGAATAAAGAGAGCCTGCAGCAGGCTTGGTCACACAAGACTCTCAACGCTTTCAACCTGATAGCGGAGGACCGGACGGGGAATCGCATGCGAATATTCTCACGTATGTACATTGACTGTAGCCATTTACTCTTTTATATTGTAGTGCATGAATTGTATTGTTAACCCCCTTCCAGATATATACTCTGTGGTGTCGGAACCCAGTTTTAACTACAAATCGGTGTTGTGTCCTCTTTTCCCTGCTAGGGTTTAAAGTGTATTACATCACCTAACTGTATAAGGTTTAAAAGTGTATTGATAAGGTGTGTACGCGCTGCGGGTACTTTGTACCGTCAGCACTGCATAAGGTTTAAGGTGTAACATCATTGCAGTGCTTTGTGCATAAGGTTTAAAGTGTATCTAAGTGTGTGTAAGGTATAGCTTTCATTCCTGCATATCCTTTTTAATAACAAATATACATCAATTAGCTTTGGAACTCAGATAATGTGTGGGTGTATTGTTTTCTGATAAGGGATACAGCGTTTGCAATGTACAGCGCACTTTTATCGTATATGGTAATAAGATGTGCCTGGCGTCTGCAATATATATTAGAGCGGGCATTTCAAATATTTGTGAGAAATCAATTTGGCATTCATAGTCCCTCCCGTAGTGATTTGGGCGCCATTTCACACTGGACCGCCAAAGGTGTTTGTTGGATGTCAGACATTTAATCTATACACAGAGAGAGGACAATGTTTAATAAGCTGTGACACCTAGATGTCCCTTACTGTATTTAGTGTTTATACTGGCAGAGCTAATATTGATGTAGGCAGTTAGCAAAACATTGTTTTTATTTTTATACTGCAGGGAATTACATCTATTGTCTAAGTGTGTCACAGTGGTGCTGCCTGTAACGCTAGGTGTGTCACACTGGTGCTGCCTGTAACCCTAAGTGTGTCACACTGGTGCTGCCTGTAATGCTAGGTGTGTCACATTGGTACTGCCTGTAACCCTAAGTGTGTCACAGTGGTGCTGCCTGTAATACTAGGTGAGTCACAATGGTGTTGCCTGTAATGCTAGGTGTGTCACACTTGTGCTGCCTGTAACGCTAGGTGAGTCACACTGGTGTTGCCTGTAATGCTAGGTGTGTCACACTGGTGCTGCCTGTAACCCTAAGTGTGTCACATTGGTGCTGCCTGTAACCCTAAGTGTGTCACACTGGTGCTGTGAATTAACCCTTAGTGCAACTACACACTAGTGTTTATATTTTTTTGTGCCAGCAGGCAGCTGCAGCCCAGATCTCCATATATGACAGCACTTACCCTTGGTTCACAGCAAGCATGTTTTTTGGGGGTCATTCCGAGTTGATCGCAGCCAGCAACTTTTTGCTGCTGGTGCGATCAACTAATCTCCGCCTATGGGGGAGTGTATTTTAGCTCAGCAGGGCTGCATTCGCTCGTGCAGCCCTGCTTATCTAAAACAGTCTTGTGCAGTTGAAGAGTAAGGCTGGACCTACTTACCCTGTGCGATGGATCCAGCAACGTTCCTCCCGGCTTTGACATCAGACATCCGCCCTCCGTTTGCCTGGACACACCTGCGTTCTGGCGACCACTCCCCGAAAACGGCATCCAACGGTGAGTATCCGCTCTGGAACGCCTCTCCACTGTCAATCTTCATGCACTGCGTCTTCTTTTTTCGCTGTGCACGTCGTTGCCCGGCGACTAACGTATCCGGGCAACGACGCGCGTGCGCACACCGCTCATGCGCAGTTCCGACCCTTTTGCACCGCAGCAAAGAACTGCTGAGTTCGAATGGGTCGGAATGACCCCTTTGTCACTACCTACATTGCAGCCCAGATCTCCTAATACAGGTCAGCATTAACCCTTTTTTGGTGCACAGCGCATGCCTGTTCCCACAAAAGTAGTTGTCATTTGTGAAAAACAGCTTCAAAATCTAAAGCCAGGGCACAGAGAGTTTTAGAAAAGGCACCTGAACTCAAAACAATACAATGCTGTAGAAAAAAAATCACCTCTAATAAAGGGAAAGTTTACTGTCAAAAAATATAAAATTGGCAACACTGGAATCCACCATAACAGAATTCCCTGTACTTTGTTGCATTGGGCAGCAAATGCCTTCCTCATAGAACTTGTAGTTAATTTTTTTTGAATGAATCTTTTGTCCACATTTCAGTAGTTGCTACTGTATTCTGCAGTATGCTGGAATAAGGTACACTCCACTCCCTATGTTATAGCGGGTGGGGTATGCATTACTGGCACTGGGGATCCTGGTGGTGAGCATAACGACCGTGGGATCCCGGGGGGCTAGTAGCAACGGATCCCCTTGCAGGCTCACTATGCTCACAACGCTGCAGGCTCGATGGCGAGCACAGTTCTATTCCCCCTTTATGGGTGTCGTGGACACCCACTAGTGGAAATAGTCCCTGCTAGTCGGCATGCCGACCGTCGGGATTTAGGGGGTTCACATAACTACATCTCGTTATAACTTGTTATGTAGGTTTTGATGGCTTGTTGCTGTTCCTCCATTCGCTGAAACATATAAAGGGTGCAATTCCACCTGACCACTACCTCTTGCATCAGTTGGTGGCATGGCATTCTTGCAGCCACTGCAATCTTCTACATGTGGTTGCTGAACGAATGACAAAAATGTCCAGAAATTTTTGGGTCACTGACAGTATCTCCTGTATGCCCCTGTCATAAAAAAAAAAATCTGGACCACAAAGTTTATTGTATGGACAAAACATGGGACATGTTCAAATTCACCCAGTTGTAATGCTCTCACAGTGTTACATGCATTATTGGAAATGACAAATCCTCAGAAGAGTCTTAGCAGGGTAAGCCATCTTGCTATGACATCCCTGAATTTTTCTAGCAGGTGAACACTGGTATACCTCTTAGTGAAGCCGGTTGTACAGAGAGTAGCATGCCTGTGAATGAGCTGGTGTTGTGTTACATACTGCTGCTGCTGCAGGCGATACACCTACCCAGTGGGCTGTCACAGCAATGTAATCTTTAGTTTGACCAGTACCGCCTGTCCACATATCGGTGGTTAAGTGGATAGTGGGACAATGGCATTTTCTATGTCAATACACATTTTTTTTTAACTTCCCAGTACAGGAGAAGAATCACTGTTCTGATAAAATGGAATCAAGATGGACGTTGATAGAGGGGGTACATGTCCTCAATTACCCATCTAAAACCAGATGCATTGATGGCCTGATGGCCATACTACACCCCATCAGCCCTCATAAATTTTCTTGGTCAATGAAACAATTAAATTAACTAACTAACTAACTAACTAACTAACTAACTAACTAACTAATAATCCTTCTTTCTTTTACAGCAACTGAGGAGAGACAAGGCTATAAAAGAAGAAAATAATTTTCCATCATTAATACCATCCCCAATGCCCTAATTCAGTGGTTCTCAAACTGTGTGCCGTGGCACCATGGGGTGCCTCAGGACACTTGCAGAAGTACCTTGGATTGGTGGTTCAGGACCAATACAAATCACAGGTCTGCAAAATGTGAGGTATTGAAAGCTTTTTTAAAAATACTTCTATATTCTTAATTATACTCAGGTTACATCAAGAAATAGTATATAACATTTTTTTACCACATCATATTTACCTATAAGGGGGTTACATACATGTTTACAAAAAACAATAAGTTTAATTGTTCTTGGCATAATTATTGTGAAATATGAAGAAGTGTAGATGATATCACTGTGTTTTTGTCTTAATTACATAATAAAATAACAATAAAATCAAACAATAATAGAAACAAAACAATAATTATTGGAAAAATGGTTAATATCTTGGTGTTTTTTTTTGTCTTCTTACTTCGTTCTGTCACTTTTCGCTCATAAGTTTTTTCTGTGTCGTCTCTGTGTATCATCCAGCAGTAGTCGGCCATCATGCTGACATCCTTACGACTCTGGTATCTTCTTTCTACGTCTTGGTGGAACCGTTCAACCTGTTCTTCACTGTAGTCTCTGAGATTATTCTGGAAATGCTCAATATGGGAATTCAAAAAATGTACATTTAAACTCTTATTGCAGCCAAGGTTTCTGTAACTATTAAGCATTTCCCTGACAATTTCTTTGTAGTTTGGATCATTGACATTGCCTAAAAATGTTGAAGTACTATGATGGCTAATTGATGAGTAGCATCAATTAGTGTGTATACTGTACTGAATGAGTGGTGTGTACTGTATATGTACTGTGTGTGTGTGTGTGTGTGTGTGTGTGTGTGTGTGTGTGTGTGTGTGTGTAGTGTGTACTCTGTGTGTGTATACAGTATGTGGTGATGTGTGTGTAGTGTGTATATGTGGTGGTGGGTAGGTGTACTGTAAGTGTGTGTATATGTGTTGATGTGTGTACTGTCTATGTTTGCAGTGTGTACTGTGTGTGTATATGAAGTAGTAGGTAGGGGTTAAAATAAGCCGGCACTGGGAAAACTTGTGTTGCATCTGTTGTATTTGGTTCCACCTTCGCCAGCTCACCTTGTAGTTGTAATTGTTGTGTGTGTGCAATGTTCCTTTAGACAGTATGGGGTTTAGGCCTTTTGTAAATTTCAGCTCCAGGCCCATGTGGACCATAATCTGGCACTAGGCTGGGGGAAGTTTCATGATGAGAACTGAATTACAACGTTCTATACTACCGACTGAATTAATTTAAGACAATGAGGGTCATTCCGACCCATTTGCACGCAGCGGTTTGTCGCTGCGATGCCAACGGGTCTGGAATGCGCATGCGCGACGGCCGCACTGTGCACGCGCATCTTTGCCTGGCGACAGGGGTCGCCGGGTTACGTCGTGGACAACGAAGAAAGCGGTCGCAGAGGCGACCGCAAGAATATTAACAGAAAGAAGGCGTTCCTGGGCGTCTCCAGACCGTTGCCTGCCGTTTTCGGGGAGTGGTGAAGAAAACGCAGGCGTGTTCAGGAGAGCGGAGGGCGGATGTCTGACGTCAAAGCCGGCCCCAGCATCGCTGAGATCGTCACACAGGGTAAGTATGTCCAGGGCTAGTCTTGTCCTGCATTAAATTTTTTTAGCATAGCAGGGCTGCACAAGCGATCGCAGCCCTGCAAAGCTAAAATACACTCCCCCATAGGCGTGGACTAGTTGATCGCAGAAGCAGCAAAAAGTTGCTGGCTGCGATTAACTCGGAATGACCACCAATGTTTTATAATAAATGTAGGCAAAATACAGTTATTACTTTAATGAATATGAAAAAAAGACTTTTTGCAGAAAAACTTGATGTTCTAAACAAAATCGTAATTTTCGTGTTCAGAAACCAAAAATCTATGAATTAGTTAAAAAAGCTTTTTCTTCGCAGACCTGTGTTATTTATGGACAATGTAAAAGGTAAAACCAGTTCTGTTGGCTGCCAATCATAAAATATGTGGGCAAACAGATGAAAATATTATCCCTTACCACACAATTGAACCTAAGGATGACATATAAACACAATTTACTTAATTTACTATTTCTTTTTAAATTTCCCAATTCGAAAGACATTTTTGACATAGGGGTGCCGTGAGAAAAATTCTGATACTCTAGGGTGCTATGATTCAAAAAAATTGTGAACCACTGCCCTAATTGATTAAATTTTTTGGACAAAAAAAATTTAATGAAATAAGCTTACAAATCAATCCTTCCTTCCTTTACCTGCCTTTCACTCCATACATACTCCACCTCCCCCAGGTCTCTAATCTAATTCTAAATTATTATTTTTTAAATTGGTTACTTTCTGTGGGGTTGTATAGTTTATTTAAACTGCCATCCTCTTTGCCACTGCAGTGCCACTCTGTGTCCTAGATGTGCCATGTTTGAAGTTGAACTGCCACGTGCTTGTGCCGCACACTGCTGTCGCTTAGCTTAGTCATCCAGCTACCTTGGTGCAACCTTTTGGCCTAAACTATATGAAAACAATATTGTGAGCTGTGAAGTGGTCAAAATTTACTGGAAATGACTGGAAATGAATGTTATTGAGGTTAATAATACTGTAGGAACAAAAAAAAGGGCCCAGATAATGTGATTTAAGCTGTTTTTATCAATTGAATAAAAAATACAGATACAAAACCAAAACCCAATGACGAACTAGAACTAAAAACATAACAACAACACAGGGGTCTGCGCACATCTCTAAACGCTACATAGCCTGCTGTTCCATCAGCACTTCCTCACTGAACTTAGGCCCTCATTCCGAGTTGATCGCTCGCTAGCTGCTTTTAGCAGCAGTGCAAACGCTAAGCCGCCGCCCTCTGGGAGTGTATCTTAGCTTACAAGAGAAAATGTTTACCAACCAGTTATTGCGCAGTTAAAAAGGACCAGCTTCCTGGGTGCGCCTCCAAAGGGAGAAAAAACACTATTTCTCAGTAAATAGAATTCTGGAGGTTTTGTGGAGGGTACCCCTGGCGCTTGGTCTTTTATGGAGGATTACACATACAACTCAAAATAATCCCATATACCACATGACAGATATTTCTAAATGGTCTGATGGTGCTGATATATGACGCAATGGATAAAGAACAATGATTTATTGCTAAAAAGCAAAACACATATACATTTGATAAAAACAATTAAAAAGTGACTTGTGCATTAAATCCTGCTGATCCTCAAACAACTATTTCCTGGTGAGTACCACGATTGGTCGCCCAACACCTGGTTTGGATCTCTGTGCAAAATCAGGCAATAAGGTGACTGGTGCATACGTGGAAATATGGATCTCTCACCATGGGATGCCCGTGCGGTGGGCTGGTTGAAATAAACAAGCTGGTCCAAGGCTGATAGGCCTGGCACCACCGCCACGGGTTTATCAGCAGGGAGTCCTGGAAGTGTGCAGCTCCTTCTCCAAATAACGCGTTTCGGTCTTGGGTGGCGACCTTTTTCAAAAATGGATCGTGTATCTTAGCTTAGCAGAAGTGCGACCGAAAGGTTAGCAGAATTGCTCGGAAAAATTTTCATGTAGTTTCTGAGCAGCTCCAAACCTACTCCAACCTTGCGATCACTTCAGTCAGTTTAGTTCCTTCTTTGACGTCACAAACACGCCCTGCGTTCGGCCAGCCACTCCCCCATCTCCCCAGGCACGCCTGCGTTTTTTACCTGTCACACCTGCGTTTTTTTAGCACACTCCCTGAAAACGGCCAGTTACCACCCAGAAACACCCACTTCTTGTCAATCACTCACCGATCAACAGAGCGACAGAAAAGCGTCGCTCGACCTTGTGTAAAACTGCATAGTTTTGTGTGAAAGTATTTCGCGCATGTGTACTGCGGCCCGTACGCATACGCAAAAATGCCGCCTTTTCACCTAATCGCCTGCGCTGCGACCAAAAGCAGCTAGCGATCAACTCGTTAGCTTTGTGAGAACTCCCAGTGCTACCAATTCAGTCACAAGTGAAGATGCAATTGAATGTGTGTGACTCTGCATCACCTGTACTTGTGCACATATGGATTTGGGGGAAAACACGCAAGGTCTGCTCTGCAAATAGCATCATGCCCTATATGTTATACTGATTGCACTAAATTAATTCACCTATTAGCTTCGTAATTGCTATCCAATTGCACATGATAAAGCTTGTTCTGTTTAATTCTATCAGACATGTAAAATACGTCGGATAGATTCATAATAATAGAGAAGCCTCCAGTCTGGATGTCTCTGGAGAGCCTGATCCAGCTGTTTGTATTATACCTCTGGCACCTTGAGGAGTGTTGGAGACTGACCTCCTTGATGGGTATTCATTGGTACTTAGCCTGTAAGATACCAATGGACCCTTTTCTACTAATGTTTAATATATACATGCAAATGCATGAATGCATGGGATTCGGAAGGTTTGAAGCAGCTGTCAGATACAGTGAAATAGATATTATTAAATAAAGACACTGCAGCCATAACAGACTTTTCTCATTGGGATAAAAAAAAAAGAATGATCAAGGTATTTTCAAATTACATTCATTTATTTAACAGACTTTATATAGAGAGGTAGTCAATAAAAATGTAAAAATATACAAACACCTGGTTATGTGGAATACTAGGCACCTGGATATATGGTTCTCCAGAAATCTGAATCCACATGAATATTGTGGATCTGAACCAAAACCCGGTCCGGATCAATTGAGGTGATCAGATCCGAACGAGTCCTGGTTCAAATCTGGATTTTAAATATTAATTTTTGGGTTGTTGATTGCAAAAATGACATGATTTTAGCAGTTTTTATTGATTTGTCAATTTTTTTAAATTTTTAAACCGAACCAAAATTCAACTTCGAACCGGAACACTTGAAGGTGGTTTTGCAAAAAACAAAACACATCCCTCTTTTTAAGTAAATATTATTTTTTAAGGTCCACTTTGTAACACTTGCAGTGGGATTATCAGTAGAGCTAGGGTCGGTGATAGGGTGTTCGGCTCCCCCCTGCAAACTATAAATTTGCGCCCTCCCATAATTTACAAGAGGACAGTGCGCATCAAAAAAGGAGTGTGGTCTCACAAGTAGCGCCACTTATACATAACACCCGCAGTATTAGCGCCGCTTAAACATAATGCCCCCAGTAGTAGCACAGCTTATGCATAACACACCCAATAGTAGCACCGCTTATACATAACGCACCCAGTAGTAGCACTACTTATACATGACGCCCCCCGTAGTAGCGCAACTTATACATAGCGTCCCCAGTAGTTACACCGCTTATAGATAACGTCCCCAGTAGTAGCACAGCTTACAAATAACATTCACAAAAGTGCTCCTTATTCACATTATGCCCCACACACACACCAACGCACACACACGCGCGCACCAGAGCTGTAACTAGAGTTATTGTTGCTCTGTGCCAGAGAGAGAATTGGTGCCCCCCCCATATTTAAAAGAGGGTTAGTGAGCACCGAAGGCACGTATAAAAAATATAGGGGTGGGGCTTCATGGGGAAGGGGCATGGTCACAAAATACCAATTCATATTACGCCGCACAGTAGTCTCCATTTTTCAAATTACGCTGCACAGTAGTGCCACTTATACACATTACACCAGGTAGAGCCGCTTATATACATTACTCCAGCCAGAGCCCCTTTTAACACATTACGTAAGGAAGAGCTCCCTTTTACACACTGTGCCAGGTAGAGCGCCTTTTTACATATTAGGCCAGGTAGGGTCCCCTTTTACACACTGCACCAGGTAGAGTCCCCATTTACACACTATACCAGGTAGAGCCCCCTTTTTACATACTACGCCAGGTAGAGTCCCCTTTTACACACTGTGCCAGGTAGAGTCCCCTTTTACACACTGCACCAGGTAGAGTCCCCATTTACACACTGTGCCAGTCTGAGTCCACTATTACACACTGCGCCAGGTAGAGTCCCCTTTTACACACTGCACCAGCTAGAGTCCTCTATTACACACTGCACCAGGTAGAGTACCCTTTTACACACTGCACCACATAGAGTCCCCTTTTAAACACTGCACCACATTGAGTCCCCTTTTACACACTGCACCCGGTAGAGACCCCTTTTACATACTGGACCAGGTAGAGTCCACTTTTACACACTACAGCAGTTATTGTCCCCTTTTACACACTGCACCAGGAAGAGTCCCCTTTTACACACTTTGCCAATTAGAGACCCCTTTTACATATTACAGCGGGGAGATGAGAGAGCGAGAGATAAAAAAGAGAGAGTGTGTGTGTGTGTGTGTGTGTGTGTGTTTGTGTGTGTCTATACTTACTTTTGCTCCTGAAGCAGTGCCCAAATGCCACAGGAACAGAAGGGGAAGCCCAGCGGTGGAGCAAAGCAGGGGACGCCTGCAGCTTCAGTACTGCCACTGGTCTGTCTCATAGGTAGCCAGGCAGGTAGCGCTGCAGATGCGGGGGGTGGTAGCAGACTTATGATCGTGATCGCAGGTGCTGGCAGGGTTGCAGTGGGTACAGTGGGGGGAGGGATTGGTGGTGATGTGCCAGTTCTCCGCCAAGAGTGCCTATGTGCTGTGGGCCGAGCACACTCTGCACACACCTAGTTACCGCCCTTCACATGCATACTCACTCAGATACACATACACACACATATACACACACACACACACTTTATCACTCACTCTCCCCAGGATCTGGGGAAGTACATCCTTTGCTCCGCCCCCGAGTCCATATAGCTCCTCCTCATCAGTTTTTGTTGATTCGCCCCCTTTTCAATGCCTGACATGCTGTTGGGTGTGTGTGTGTGGGGGGGGGAGGATGGAGGAGGCTTCTTCATGCTGCCGGCGCAGCAGCCAGCAGCAGTAGGGACCTCAGCACAGGAATGCAGAGTAGGGAGAGCACCTCTTCAGCCTGGCACCTCCCAGCTTTACATCCCTTTGCTGAATGGGTAGCGCCGGGCCTGAGTAGAGCGTTGTACTTTTAACTGCTGGGCACTTATACAAACAATTGTACTTGTTCTAAATTAATGCTCAGTTATCTGTGTTCATTTATAAAGTAAAAAACATGCCCTGATGACCACAAGGTGATATTGTGGCTCCAAAAAGAAACACTGAAAACAAGTGTAAAACTAAACAGTGGAGAGGGCTGTATATGCTCTATATACATGAACTTCACACAAAAATAGTACATAAGCTGACAAGTAAAGTCTAATGCAAACAACTTATTAATTTCACATAAATACATAATTACAATGCGTAATCAGAAATATGTAGACATGACAAAGGGACCCTATTTGCACAGGCTTACAATCTATAGGGCATATGGGTGGACACAGTGGAGAGAACAAGGCAGAGACAGGAGGAGGGGTGGCAAACTAGAACTGAAAAAAAAAAATTGTTTTAGGCCATATTTGAACTCAGAGGGGTAAATTTACTAAGGTCCCGATTTTGACCGAGATGCCGTTTTTTCATCAAAGTGTCATCTCGGTAATTTACTAAACGCAAATCACGGCAGTGATGAGGGCATTCGTATTTTTTGGGTAGTCCATGAAAATAATTACGAATGAATACACCATCGGTCAAAACGCGGCTGTTTAAGTATGAATCTCGGTCATTTACAAAGAAGTGCAAAGCAAAAAAAAAAAAAACACTGCCGTGAAAAATTACAACTCGTAAAAAAGTGCTTAAAAAAAACAGACCTGCTTTTTTAATCCGTGATTGTATAGGCATGCAGGGATCCATGAGATCCGTGCATGTATATCAGTGGGAAGGGGTGGGAAAGTGGTTATTTTCTTAAAAAAAATTGCGTGGGGTCCCCCCTCCTAAGCATAACCAGCCTCGGGCTCTTTGAGCCGATCCTGGTTGCAGAAATATGGGGAAAAAATTGACAGGGGTTCCCCCATATTTAAGCAACCAGCATCGGGCTCTGCGCCTGGTCCTGGTTCCAAAAATACGGGGGGAAAAAAGAGTAGGTGTCCCCCGTATTTCTAAAACCAGCACCGGGCTCCACTAGCTGGACAGATAATGCCACAGCCGGGGGTCACTTTTATATAGTGCCCTGCGGCCGTGGCATCAAAAATCCAACTAGTCACCCCTGGCCGGGGTACCCTGGGGGAGTGGGGACCCCTTCAATCAAGGGGTCCCCCCCCCCAGCCACCCAAGGGCCAGGGGTGAAGCCCGAGGCTGTCCCCCCCATCCAATTGGCTGCGGATGGGGGGCTGATAGCCTTTTGTCAAAATGAAAAGATATTGTTTTTAGTAGCAGTACTACAAGTCCCAGCAAGCCTCCCCCGCATGCTGGTACTTGGAGAACCACAAGTACCAGCATGCGGCGGAAAAACAGGCCCGCTGGTACCTGTAGTACTACTACTAAAAAAATGCCCAAATAAACACAAGACACACACACCTTGAAAGTAAAGATTTATTACATACATCCACACAAACATATACACATACTTACCTTATGTTCACACGCAGGTCGGTCCTCTTCTCCAGTAGAATCCAAGGGGTACCTGTTGAAAAAATTCTACTCACCAGATCCAGGGTCCCAGGCTCCTCGTAGCATCCTTTTGTAATCCACGTACTTGAATAAAATAACAAAACGGAGACCCGAGCCACGAACTGAAAGGGGCCCCATGTTTTCACATGGGACTCCTTTCCCCGAATGCCAGAAACCCACTCTGACTTCTGTCTAAGTGGGTTTCTTCAGCCAATCAGGGAGCACCACGTTGTAGCACTCTCCTGATCGGCTGTGTGCTCCTGTACTGAGTGACAGGCGGCACACGGCAGTGTTACAATGTAGCGCCTATGCGCTCCATTGTAACCAATGGTGGGAACTTTCTGCTCAGCGGTGACGTCACTTTAGGTCAACCGCAGGGCAGAAAGTTCCCACCATTGGTTACAATTCAGCGCATAGGCGCTACATTGTAACACTGCCGTGTGCCGCCTGTCACTCAGTACAGGAGCACACAGCCGATCAGGAGAGTGCTACAACGTGGCGCTCCCTGATTGGCTGAAGAAACCCACTTAGACAGAAGTTAGAGTGGGTTTCTGTAATTCGGGGAAAGGAGTCCCATGTGAAAACTAGAGATGAGCGGGTTCGGTTTCTCTGAATCCGAACCCGCACGAACTTCATGTTTTTTTTCACAGGTCCGAGCGACTCGGATCTTCCCGCCTTGCTCGGTTAACCCGAGCGCGCCCGAACGTCATCATGACGCTGTCGGATTCTCGCGAGACTCGGATTCTATATAAGGAGCCGCGCGTCGCCGCCATTTTCACACGTGCATTGAGATTGATAGGGAGAGGACGTGGCTGGCGTCCTCTCCATTTAGATTAGGAGAGAGAGAGAGAGATTGACCTGAGGCTGATACTGTAGAAGAGAGTGCAGAGTTTAGTGACTGACCACAGTGACCACCAGCAGTGCAGTTGTTTTATTTAATATATCCGTTCTCTGCCTGAAAAAAATGGTACACACAGTGACTCAGTCACATACCATATCTGTGTGCACTGCTCAGCCCAGTGTGCTGCATGCCTGCATCATCTATGTATATATTATATATCTGACTGTGCTCAGCTCACACAGCTTATAATTGTGGGGGAGACTGGGGAGCACTGCAGTGCCAGTTATAGGTTATAGCAGGAGCCAGGAGTACAAGACAGTCACATACCATATCTGTGTGCACTGCTCAGCCCAGTGTGCTGCATCATCTATGTATATATTATATATCTGACTGTGCTCAGCTCACACAGCTTATAATTGTGGGGGAGACTGGGGAGCACTGCAGTGCCAGTTATAGGTTATAGCAGGAGCCAGGAGTACATATTATATTAAAATTAAACAGTGCACACTTTTGCTGCAGGAGTGCCACTGCCAGTGTGACTGACCAGTGACCTGACCACACTGACCACCAGTATAGTTAGTAGTATACTATATTGTGATTGCCTGAAAAAGTTAAACACTCGTCGTGTGACTTCACTTGTGTGGTGTTTTTTTTTTATTCTATAAAAAACTCATTCTGCTGACAGACAGTGTCCAGCAGGTCCGTCATTATATAATATATATACCTGTCCGGCTGCAGTAGTGATATATATATATTTTTTATATCATTATTTATCATCCAGTCGCAGCAGACACAGTACGGTAGTTCACGGCTGTAGCTACCTCTGTGTCGGCACTCGGCAGTCCATCCATAATTGTATACCACCTACCCGTGGTTTTTTTTTCTTTCTTCTTTATACATACATACTACTACATCTCTTTATCAACCAGTCTATATTAGCAGCAGACACAGTACAGTACGGTAGTTCACGGCTGTGGCTACCTCTGTGTCGGCACTCGGCAGTCCGTCCATAATTGTATACCACCTAACCGTGGTTTTTTTTTCTTTCTTCTTTATACATACATACTACGACATCTCTTTATCAACCAGTCTATATTAGCAGCAGACACAGTACAGTACGGTAGTTCACGGCTGTGGCTACCTCTGTGTCGGCACTCGGCAGTCCGTCCATAATTGTATACCACCTAACCGTGGTTTTTTTTTCTTTCTTCTTCATACATACATACTACGACATCTCTTTATCAACCAGTCTATATTAGCAGCAGACACAGTACAGTACGGTAGTTCACGGCTGTGGCTACCTCTGTGTCGGCACTCGGCAGTCCGTCCATAATTGTATACCACCTAACCGTGGTTTTTTTTCCTTTCTTCTTTATACATACATACTACGACATCTCTTTATCAACCAGTCTATATTAGCAGCAGACACAGTACAGTACGGTAGTTCACGGCTGGGGCTACCTCTGTGTCGGCACTCGGCAGTCCGTCCATAATTGTATACCACCTAACCGTGGTTTTTTTTTCTTTCTTCTTCATACATACATACTACGACATCTCTTTATCAACCAGTCTATATTAGCAGCAGACACAGTACAGTACGGTAGTTCACGGCTGTGGCTACCTCTGTGTCGGCACTCGGCAGTCCGTCCATAATTGTATACCACCTACCCGTGGTTTTTTTTTCTTTCTTCTTCATACATACATACTACTATATCTCTTTATCAACCAGTCTATATTAGCAGCAGACACAGTACAGTACGGTAGTTCACAGCTGTGGCTACCTCTGTGTCGGCACTCGGCAGTCCGTCCATAATTGTATACCACCTACCCGTGGTTTTTTTTTCTTTCTTCTTCATACATACATACTACGACATCTCTTTATCAACCAGTCTATATTAGCAGCAGACACAGTACAGTACGGTAGTTCACGGCTGTGGCTACCTCTGTGTCGGCACTCGGCAGTCCGTCCATAATTGTATACCACCTAACCGTGGTTTTTTTTTCTTTCTTCTTCATACATACATACTACGACATCTCTTTATCAACCAGTCTATATATTAGCAGCAGACACAGTACGGTAGTTCACGGCTGTAGCTACCTCTGTGTCGGCACTCGGCAGTCCGTCCATAATTGTATACTAGTATCCATCCATCTCCATTGTTTACCTGAGGTGCCTTTTAGTTGTGCCTATTAAAATATGGAGAACAAAAATGTTGAGGTTCCAAAATTAGGGAAAGATCAAGATCCACTTCCACCTCGTGCTGAAGCTGCTGCCACTAGTCATGGCCGAGACGATGAAATGCCAGCAACGTCGTCTGCCAAGGCCGATGCCCAATGTCATAGTACAGAGCATGTCAAATCCAAAACACCAAATATCAGTAAAAAAAGGACTCCAAAACCTAAAATAAAATTGTCGGAGGAGAAGCGTAAACTTGCCAATATGCCATTTACCACACGGAGTGGCAAGGAACGGCTGAGGCCCTGGCCTATGTTCATGGCTAGTGGTTCAGCTTCACATGAGGATGGAGGCACTCAGCCTCTCGCTAGAAAAATGAAAAGACTCAAGCTGGCAAAAGCAGTAGCACCGCAAAGAACTGTGCGTTCTTCGAAATCCCAAATCCACAAGGAGAGTCCAATTGTGTCGGTTGCGATGCCTGACCTTCCCAACACTGGACGTGAAGAGCATGCGCCTTCCACCATTTGCACGCCCCCTGCAAGTGCTGGAAGGAGCACCCGCAGTCCAGTTCCTGATAGTCAGATTGAAGATGTCAGTGTTGAAGTACACCAGGATGAGGAGGATATGGGTGTTGCTGGCGCTGGGGAGGAAATTGACCAGGAGGATTCTGATGGTGAGGTGGTTTGTTTAAGTCAGGCACCCGGGGAGACACCTGTTGTCCGTGGGAGGAATATGGCCGTTGACATGCCTGGTGAAAATACCAAAAAAATCAGCTCTTCGGTGTGGAACTATTTCAACAGAAATGCGGACAACAGGTGTCAAGCCGTGTGTTCCCTTTGTCAAGCTGTAATAAGTAGGGGTAAGGACGTTAACCACCTCGGAACATCCTCCCTTATACGTCACCTGCAGCGCATTCATAATAAGTCAGTGACAAGTTCAAAAACTTTGGGTGACAGCGGAAGCAGTCCACTGACCAGTAAATCCCTTCCTCTTGTAACCAAGCTCACGCAAACCACCCCACCAACTCCCTCAGTGTCAATTTCCTCCTTCCCCAGGAATGCCAATAGTCCTGCAGGCAATGTCACTGGCAATTCTGACGAGTCCTCTCCTGCCTGGGATTCCTCCGATGCATCCTTGCGTGTAACGCCTACTGCTGCTGGCGCTGCTGTTGTTGCTGCTGGTAGTCGATGGTCATCCCAGAGGGGAAGTCGTAAGCCCACTTGTACTACTTCCAGTAAGCAATTGACTGTTCAACAGTCCTTTGCGAGGAAGATGAAATATCACAGCAGTCATCCTGCTGCAAAGCGGATAACTGAGGCCTTGACAACTATGTTGGTGTTAGACGTGCGTCCGGTATCCGCCGTTAGTTCACAGGGAACTAGACAATTTATTGAGGCAGTGTGCCCCCGTTACCAAATACCATCTAGGTTCCACTTCTCTAGGCAGGCGATACCGAGAATGTACACGGACCTCAGAAAAAGACTCACCAGTGTCCTAAAAAATGCAGTTGTACCCAATGTCCACTTAACCACGGACATGTGGACAAGTGGAGCAGGGCAGGGTCAGGACTACATGACTGTGACAGCCCACTAGGTAGATGTATGGACTCCCGCCGCAAGAACAGCAGCGGCGGCACCAGTAGCAGCATCTCGCAAACGCCAACTCTTTCCTAGGCAGGCTACGCTTTGTATCACCGCTTTCCAGAATACGCACACAGCTGAAAACCTCTTACGGCAACTGAGGAAGATCATCGCGGAATGGCTTACCCCAATTGGACTCTCCTGTGGATTTGTGGCATCGGACAACGCCAGCAATATTGTGTGTGCATTAAATATGGGCAAATTCCAGCACGTCCCATGTTTTGCACATACCTTGAATTTGGTGGTGCAGAATTATTTAAAAAACGACAGGGGCGTGCAAGAGATGCTGTCGGTGGCCAGAAAAATTGCGGGACACTTTCGGCGTACAGGCACCACGTACAGAAGACTGGAGCACCACCAAAAACTACTGAACCTGCCCTGCCATCATCTGAAGCAAGAAGTGGTAACGAGGTGGAATTCAACCCTCTATATGCTTCAGAGGTTGGAGGAGCAGCAAAAGGCCATTCAAGCCTATACAATTGAGCACGATATAGGAGGTGGAATGCACCTGTCTCAAGCGCAGTGGAGAATGATTTCAACGTTGTGCAAGGTTCTGATGCCCTTTGAACTTGCCACACGTGAAGTCAGTTCAGACACTGCCAGCCTGAGTCAGGTCATTCCCCTCATCAGGCTTTTGCAGAAGAAGCTGGAGACATTGAAGGAGGAGCTAACACGGAGCGATTCCGCTAGGCATGTGGGACTTGTGGATGGAGCCCTTAATTCGCTTAACAAGGATTCACGGGTGGTCAATCTGTTGAAATCAGAGCACTACATTTTGGCCACCGTGCTCGATCCTAGATTTAAAGCCTACCTTGGATCTCTCTTTCCGGCAGACACAAGTCTGCTGGGGTTCAAAGACCTGCTGGTGAGAAAATTGTCAAGTCAAGCGGAACGCGACCTGTCAACATCTCCTCCTTCACATTCTCCCGCAACTGGGGGTGCGAGGAAAAGGCTCAGAATTCCGAGCCCACCTGCTGGCGGTGATGCAGGGCAGTCTGGAGCGACTGCTGATGCTGACATCTGGTCCGGACTGAAGGACCTGACAACGATTACGGACATGTCGTCTACTGTCACTGCATATGATTCTCTCACCATTGAAAGAATGGTGGAGGATTATATGAGTGACCGCATCCAAGTAGGCACGTCACACAGTCCATACTTATACTGGCAGGAAAAAGAGGCAATTTGGAGGCCATTGCACAAACTGGCTTTATTCTACCTAAGTTGCCCTCCCACAAGTGTGTACTCCGAAAGAGTGTTTAGTGCCGCCGCTCACCTTGTCAGCAATCGGCGTACGAGGTTACATCCAGAAAATGTGGAGAAGATGATGTTCATTAAAATGAATTATAATCAATTCCTCCGCGGAGACATTGACCAGCAGCAATTGCCTCCACAAAGTACACAGGGAGCTGAGATGGTGGATTCCAGTGGGGACGAATTGATAATCTGTGAGGAGGGGGATGTACACGGTGATATATCGGAGGGTGATGATGAGGTGGACATCTTGCCTCTGTAGAGCCAGTTTGTGCAAGGAGAGATTAATTGCTTCTTTTTTGGGGGGGGTCCAAACCAACCCGTCATATCAGTCACAGTCGTGTGGCAGACCCTGTCACTGAAATGATGGGTTGGTTAAAGTGTGCATGTCCTTTTTTGTTTATACAACATAAGGGTGGGTGGGAGGGCCCAAGGACAATTCCATCTTGCACCTCTTTTTTCTTTTATTTTTCTTTGCGTCATGTGCTGTTTGGGGAGGGTTTTTTGGAAGGGACATCCTGCGTGACACTGCAGTGCCACTCCTAAATGGGCCCGGTGTTTGTGTCGGCCACTAGGGTCGCTAATCTTACTCACACAGTCAGCTACCTCATTGCGCCTCTTTTTTTCTTTGCGTCATGTGCTGATTGGGGAGGGTTTTTTGGAAGGGACATCCTGCGTGACACTGCAGTGCCACTCCTAAATGGGCCCGGTGTTTGTGTCGGCCACTAGGGTCGCTAATCTTACTCACACAGTCAGCTACCTCATTGCGCCTCTTTTTTTCTTTGCGTCATGTGCTGATTGGGGAGGGTTTTTTGGAAGGGACATCCTGCGTGACACTGCAGTGCCACTCCTAAATGGGCCCGGTGTTTGTGTCGGCCACTAGGGTCGCTAATCTTACTCACACAGTCAGCTACCTCATTGCGCCTCTTTTTTTCTTTGCGTCATGTGCTGATTGGGGAGGGTTTTTTGGAAGGGACATCCTGCGTGACACTGCAGTGCCACTCCTAAATGGGCCCGGTGTTTGTGTCGGCCACTAGGGTCGCTAATCTTACTCACACAGTCAGCTACCTCATTGCGCCTCTTTTTTTCTTTGCGTCATGTGCTGATTGGGGAGGGTTTTTTGGAAGGGACATCCTGCGTGACACTGCAGTGCCACTCCTAAATGGGCCCGGTGTTTGTGTCGGCCACTAGGGTCGCTAATCTTACTCACACAGTCAGCTACCTCATTGCGCCTCTTTTTTTCTTTGCGTCATGTGCTGATTGGGGAGGGTTTTTTGGAAGGGACATCCTGCGTGACACTGCAGTGCCACTCCTAAATGGGCCCGGTGTTTGTGTCGGCCACTAGGGTCGCTAATCTTACTCACACAGTCAGCTACCTCATTGCGCCTCTTTTTTTCTTTGCGTCATGTGCTGATTGGGGAGGGTTTTTTGGAAGGGACATCCTGCGTGACACTGCAGTGCCACTCCTAAATGGGCCCGGTGTTTGTGTCGGCCACTAGGGTCGCTAATCTTACTCACACAGTCAGCTACCTCATTGCGCCTCTTTTTTTCTTTGCGTCATGTGCTGATTGGGGAGGGTTTTTTGGAAGGGACATCCTGCGTGACACTGCAGTGCCACTCCTAAATGGGCCCGGTGTTTGTGTCGGCCACTAGGGTCGCTTATCTTACTCACACAGTCAGCTACCTCATTGCGCCTCTTTTTTTCTTTGCGTCATGTGCTGATTGGGGAGGGTTTTTTGGAAGGGACATCCTGCGTGACACTGCAGTGCCACTACTAGATGGGCCAGGTGTTTGTGTCGGCCACTAGTGTCGCTTAGCTTAGTCATCCAGCGACCTTGGTGCAAATTTTAGGACTAAAAATAATATTGTGAGGTGTGAGGTATTCAGAATAGACTGAAAATGAGTGGAAATTATGGTTTTTGAGGTTAATAATAATATGGGATCAAAATGACCCCCAAATTCTATGATTTAAGCTGTTTTTTAGTGTTTTTTTAAAAAAACACCCGAATCCAAAACACACCCGAATCCGACAAAAAAAATTCGGTGAGGTTTTGCCAAAACGCGGTCGAACCCAAAACACGGCCGCGGAACCGAACCCAAAACCAAAACACAAAACCCGAAAAATTTCAGGCGCTCATCTCTAGTGAAAACATGGGGCCCCTTTCAGTTCGTGGCTCGGGTCTCCGTTTTGTTATTTTATTCAAGTACGTGGATTACAAAAGGATGCTACGAGGAGCCTGAGACCCTGGATCTGGTGAGTAGAATTTTTTCAACAGGTACCCCTTGGATTCTACTGGAGAAGAGGACCGACCTGCGTGTGAACATAAGGTAAGTATGTGTATATGTTTGTGTGGATGTATGTAATAAATCTTTACTTTCAAGGTGTGTGTGTCTTGTGTTTATTTGGGTATTTTTTTAGTAGTAGTACTACAGGTACCAGCGGGCCCGTTTTTCCGCCGCATGCTGGTACTTGTGGTTCTCCTAGAGATGAGCGGGTTCGGTTCCTCGGAATCCGAACCCGCCCGAACTTCATGTTTTTTTACACGGTTCCGAGCGACTCGGATCTTCCCGCCTTGCTTGGTTAACCCGAGCGCGCCCGAACGTCATCATCACGCTGTCGGATTCTCGCGAGGCTCGGATTCTATCGCAAGACTCGGATTCTATATAAGGAGCCGCGCGTCGCCGCCATTTTTCACACGTGCATTGAGATTCATAGGGAGAGGACGTGTCTGGCGTCCTCTCCGTTTATAGAGATTCGAGAAGAGAGTGAGACAGAGAGAGACACAGTAGTAATTTGGGGAGCATTAGGAGGAGTACTACTATTACTACTAGTACTTGCTGAAGTGATAGAGAGAGATAGTGTGACTGTATTATCTGACTTGTGGGGGAGACACTGACAGTGGGGAGCAGTTAGAGTCTGAGAGCAGGACTCAGGACTCAGGAGTACATATAACGTACAGTGCACACTTTTGCTGCCAGAGTGCCAGCCACACTGCCATTGTTTGTGACCACACTGACCACCAGTATAATATATATTGTGATTGTCTGCTTAGGACTCAGGAGTACTACTTGCAAGTTGCTGATAGTGTGACCAGTGACCTGACCACCAGTTTAATAAATCACCACCAGTTTATGAGTTTAATATATATTATATATATATATATATATAATTGTATATAATATATATATAATATAATTGTATACCACCTAGCACCTACCCGTGTTTTTTTTTTTTTTCTTTCTTCTTTATACATACTACTATAGTAGCTTACTGTAGCAGTCTGCGGTGCTGCTGAGCTGACAGTGTCCAGCAGGTCCGTCATCAGTCATTACATAATAAATATATAATATATACCTGTCCGGCTGCAGTACTAGTGATATTATATATACATATATATTGATTTCATCTCATTATCATCCAGTCTATATTAGCAGCAGACACAGTACGGTAGTCCATGGCTGTAGCTACCTCTGTGTCGGCACTCAGCAGTCCATCCATAATTGTATACCACCTACCCGTGGTTGTTGTTTTTTTCTTTCTTCTTTATACATACTACTATAGTAGCTTACTGTAGCAGTCTGCGGTGCTGCTGAGCTGACAGTGTCCAGCAGGTCCGTCATCAGTCATTACATAATAAATATATAATATATACCTGTCCGGCTGCAGTACTAGTGATATTATATATACATATATATTGATTTCATCTCATTATCATCCAGTCTATATTAGCAGCAGACACAGTACGTTAGTCCACGGCTGTAGCTACCTCTGTGTCGGCACTCGGCAGTCCATCCATAATTGTATACCACCTACCCGTGGTTGTTGTTTTTTTCTTTCTTCTTTATACATACTACTATAGTAGCTTACTGTAGCAGTCTGCGGTGCTGCTGAGCTGACAGTGTCCAGCAGGTCCGTCATCAGTCATTACATAATAAATATATAATATATACCTGTCCGGCTGCAGTACTAGTGATATTATATATACATATATATTGATTTCATCTCATTATCATCCAGTCTATATTAGCAGCAGACACAGCACGGTAGTCCACGGCTGTAGCTACCTCTGTGTCGGCACTCGGCAGTCCATCCATAATTGTATACCACCTACCCGTGGTTGTTGTTTTTTTCTTTCTTCTTTATACATACTACTATAGTAGCTTACTGTAGCAGTCTGCGGTGCTGCTGAGCTGACAGTGTCCAGCAGGTCCGTCATCAGTCATTACATAATAAATATATAATATATACCTGTCCGGCTGCAGTACTAGTGATATTATATATACATATATATTGATTTCATCTCATTATCATCCAGTCTATATTAGCAGCAGACACAGTACGTTAGTCCACGGCTGTAGCTACCTCTGTGTCGGCACTCGGCAGTCCATCCATAATTGTATACCATCTACCCGTGGTTGTTGTTTTTTTCTTTCTTCTTTATACATACTACTATAGTAGCTTACTGTAGCAGTCTGCGGTGCTGCTGAGCTGACAGTGTCCAGCAGGTCCGCCATCAGTCATTACATAATAAATATATAATCTATACCTGTCCGGCTGCAGTACTAGTGATATTATATATACATATATATTGATTTCATCTCATTATCATCCAGTCTATATTAGCAGCAGACACAGTACGGTAGTCCACGGCTGTAGCTACCTCTGTGTCGGCACTCGGCAGTCCATCCATAATAGTATACCACCTACCCGTGGTTGTTGTTTTTTTCTTTCTTCTTTATACATACTACTATAGTAGCTTACTGTAGCAGTCTGCGGTGCTGCTGAGCTGACAGTGTCCAGCAGGTCCGTCATCAGTCATTACATAATAAATATATAATATATACCTGTCCGGCTGCAGTACTAGTGATATTATATATACATATATATTGATTTCATCTCATTATCATCCAGTCTATATTAGCAGCAGACACAGTACATTAGTCCACGGCTGTAGCTACCTCTGTGTCGGCACTCCATCCATAATTGTATACCACCTACCCGTGGTTGTTGTTTTTTTCTTTCTTCTTTATACATACTACTATAGTAGCTTACTGTAGCAGTCTGCAGTGCTGCTGAGCTGACAGTGTCCAGCAGGTCCGTCATCAGTCATTACATAATAAATATATAATATATACCTGTCCGGCTGCAGTACTAGTGATATTATATATACATATATATTGATTTCATCTCATTATCATCCAGTCTATATTAGCAGCAGACACAGTACGGTAGTCCACGGCTGTAGCTACCTCTGTGTCGGCACTCGGCAGTCCATCCATAATTGTATACCACCTACCCGTGGTTGTTGTTTTTTTCTTTCTTCTTTATACATACTACTATAGTAGCTTACTGTAGCAGTCTGCGGTGCTGCTGAGCTGACAGTGTCCAGCAGGTCCGTCATCAGTCATTACATAATAAATATATAATATATACCTGTCCGGCTGCAGTACTAGTGATATTATATATACATATATATTGATTTCATCTCATTATCATCCAGTCTATATTAGCAGCAGACACAGTACGGTAGTCCACGGCTGTAGCTACATCTGTGTCGGCACTCGGCAGTCCATCCATAATTGTATACCACCTACCCGTGGTTGCTGTTTTTTTCTTTCTTCTTTATACATACTACTATAGTAGCTTACTGTAGCAGTCTGCGGTGCTGCTGAGCTGACAGTGTCCAGCAGGTCCGTCATCAGTCATTACATAATAAATATATAATATATACCTGTCCGGCTGCAGTACTAGTGATATTATATATACATATATATTGATTTCATCTCATTATCATCCAGTCTATATTAGCAGCAGACACAGTACGTTAGTCCACGGCTGTAGCTACCTCTGTGTCGGCACTCGGCAGTCCATCCATAATTGTATACCATCTACCCGTGGTTGTTGTTTTTTTCTTTCTTCTTTATACATACTACTATAGTAGCTTACTGTAGCAGTCTGCGGTGCTGCTGAGCTGACAGTGTCCAGCAGGTCCGCCATCAGTCATTACATAATAAATATATAATATATACCTGTCCGGCTGCAGTACTAGTGATATTATATATACATATATATTGATTTCATCTCATTATCATCCAGTCTATATTAGCAGCAGACACAGTACGGTAGTCCACGGCTGTAGCTACCTCTGTGTCGGCACTCGGCAGTCCATCCATAAGTATACTAGTATCCATCCATCTCCATTGTTTACCTGAGGTGCCTTTTAGTTGTCCCTATTAAAATATGGAGAACAAAAATGTTGAGGTTCCAAAATTAGGGAAAGATCAAGATCCACTTCCACCTCGTGCTGAAGCTGCTGCCACTAGTCATGGCCGAGACGATGAAATACCAGCAACGTCGTCTGCCAAGGCCGATGCCCAATGTCATAGTACAGAGCATGTAAAATCCAAAACACCAAATATCAGTAAAAAAAGGACTCCAAAACCTAAAATAAAATTGTCGGAGGAGAAGCCTAAACTTGCCAATATGCCATTTACCACACGGAGTGGCAAGGAACGGCTGAGGCCCTGGCCTATGTTCATGGCTAGTGGTTCAGCTTCACATGAGGATGGAAGCACTCAGCCTCTCGCTAGAAAAATGAAAAGACTCAAGCTGGCAAAAGCACCGCAAAGAACTGTGCGTTCTTCGAAATCCCAAATCCACAAGGAGAGTCCAATTGTGTCGGTTGCGATGCCTGACCTTCCCAACACTGGACGTGAAGAGCATGCGCCTTCCACCATTTGCACGCCCCCTGCAAGTGCTGGAAGGAGCACCCGCAGTCCAGTTCCTGATAGTCAGATTGAAGATGTCAGTGTTGAAGTACACCAGGATGAGGAGGATATGGGTGTTGCTGGCGCTGGGGAGGAAATTGACCAGGAGGATTCTGATGGTTAGGTGGTTTGTTTAAGTCGGGCACCCGGGGAGACACCTGTTGTCCGTGGGAGGAATATGGCCATTGACATGCCTGGTTAAAATACAAAAAAAATCATCTCTTCGGTGTGGAAGTATTTCACCAGAAATGCGGACAACATTTGTCAAGCCGTGTGTTGCCTTTGTCAAGCTGTAATAAGTAGGGGTAAGGACGTTAACCACCTCGGAACATCCTCCCTTATACGTCACCTGCAGCGCATTCATAATAAGTCAGTGATAAGTTCAAAAACTTTGGGTGACAGCGGAAGCAGTCCACTGACCAGTAAATCCCTTCCTCTTGTAACCAAGCTCACGCAAACCACCCCACCAACTCCCTCAGTGTCAATTTCCTCCTTCCCCAGGAATGCCAATAGTCCTGCAGGCCATGTCACTGGCAATTCTGACGAGTCCTCTCCTGCCTGGGATTCCTCCGATGCATCCTTGAGTGTAATGCCTACTGCTGCTGGCGCTGCTGTTGTTGCTGCTGGGAGTCGATCGTCATCCCAGAGGGGAAGTCGGAAGACCACTTGTACTACTTCCAGTAAGCAATTGACTGTCCAACAGTCCTTTGCGAGGAAGATGAAATATCACAGCAGTCATCCTGCTGCAAAGCGGATAACTGAGGCCTTGACAACTATGTTGGTGTTAGACGTGCGTCCGGTATCCGCCGTTAGTTCACAGGGAACTAGACAATTTATTGAGGCAGTGTGCCCCCGTTACCAAATACCATCTAGGTTCCACTTCTCTAGGCAGGCGATACCGAGAATGTACACGGACGTCAGAAAAAGACTCACCAGTGTCCTAAAAAATGCAGTTGTACCCAATGTCCACTTAACCACGGACATGTGGACAAGTGGAGCAGGGCAGGGTCAGGACTATATGACTGTGACAGCCCACTAGGTAGATGTATGGACTCCCGCCGCAAGAACAGCAGCGGCGGCACCAGTAGCAGCATCTCGCAAACGCCAACTCTTTCCTAGGCAGGCTACGCTTTGTATCACCGCTTTCCAGAATACGCACACAGCTGAAAACCTCTTACGGCAACTGAGGAAGATCATCGCGGAATGGCTTACCCCAATTGGACTCTCCTGTGGATTTGTGGCATCGGACAACGCCAGCAATATTGTGTGTGCATTAAATATGGGCAAATTCCAGCACGTCCCATGTTTTGCACATACCTTGAATTTGGTGGTGCAGAATTTTTTAAAAAACGACAGGGGTGTGCAAGAGATGCTGTCGGTGGCCAGAAGAATTGCGGGACACTTTCGGCGTACAGGCACCACGTACAGAAGACTGGAGCACCACCAAAAACAACTGAACCTGCCCTGCCATCATCTGAAGCAAGAAGTGGTAACGAGGTGGAATTCAACCCTCTATATGCTTCAGAGGTTGGAGGAGCAGCAAAAGGCCATTCAAGCCTATACAATTCAGCACGATATAGGAGGTGGAATGCACCTGTCTCAAGCGCAGTGGAGAATGATTTCAACGTTGTGCAAGGTTCTGATGCCCTTTGAACTTGCCACACGTGAAGTCAGTTCAGACACTGCCAGCCTGAGTCAGGTCATTCCCCTCATCAGGCTTTTGCAGAAGAAGCTGGAGACATTGAAGGAGGAGCTAACACAGAGCGATTCCGCTAGGCATGTGGGACTTGTGGATGGAGCCCTTAATTCGCTTAACAAGGATTCACGGGTGGTCAATCTGTTGAAATCAGAGCACTATATTTTGGCCACCATGCTCGATCCTAGATTTAAAGCCTACCTTGGATCTCTCTTTCCGGCAGACACAAGTCTGCTGGGGTTCAAAGACCTGCTGGTGAGAAAATTGTCAAGTCAAGCGGAACGCGACCTGTCAACATCTCCTCCTTCACATTCTCCCGCAACTGGGGGTGCGAGGAAAAGGCTCAGAATTCCGAGCCCACCCGCTGGCGGTGATGCAGGGCAGTCTGGAGCGACTGCTGATGCTGACATCTGGTCCGGACTGAAGGACCTGACAACGATTACGGACATGTCGTCTACTGTCACTGCATATGATTCTCTCACCATTGAAATAATGGTGGAGGATTATATGAGTGACCGCATCCAAGTAGGCACGTCACACAGTCCGTACTTATACTGGCAGGAAAAAGAGGCAATTTGGAGGCCCTTGCACAAACTGGCTTTATTCTACCTAAGTTGCCCTCCCACAAGTGTGTACTCCGAAAGAGTGTTTAGTGCCGCCGCTCACCTTGTCAGCAATCGGCGTACGAGGTTACATCCAGAAAATGTGGAGAAGATGATGTTCATTAAAATGAATTATAATCAATTCCTCCATGGAGACATTGACCAGCAGCAATTGCCTCCACAAAGTACACAGGGAGCTGAGATGGTGGATTCCAGTGGGGACGAATTGATAATCTGTGAGGAGGGGGATGTACACGGTGATATATCGGAGGATGATGATGAGGTGGACATCTTGCCTCTGTAGAGCCAGTTTGTGCAAGGAGAGATTAATTGCTTCTTTTTAGGTGGGGGTCCAAACCAACCCGTCATTTCAGTCACAGTCGTGTGGCAGACCCTGTCACTGAAATGATGGGTTGGTTAAAGTGTGCATGTCCTGTTTATACAACATAAGGGTGGGTGGGAGGGCCCAAGGACAATTCCATCTTGCACCTCTTTTTTCTTTCATTTTTATTTGCGTCATGTGCTGTTTGGGGAGTGTTTTTTGGAAGGGCCATCCTGCGTGACACTGCAGTGCCACTCCTAGATGGGCCCGGTGTTTGTGTCGGCCACTAGGGTCGCTAAGCTTAGTCACACAGCTACCTCATTGCGCCTCTTTTTTTCTTTGCGTCATGTGCTGTTTGGGGAGGGTTTTTTGGAAGGGACATCCTGCGTGACACTGCAGTGCCACTCCTAGATGGGCCCGGTGTTTGTGTCGGCCACTAGGGTCGCTTAGCTTACTCACACAGCTACCTCATTGCGCCTCTTTTTTTCTTTGCGTCATGTGCTGTTTGGGGAGGGTTTTTTGGAAGGGACATCCTGCGTGACACTGCAGTGCCACTCCTAGATGGGCTCGGTGTTTGTGTCGGCCACTAGGGTCGCTTAGCTTACTCACACAGCTACCTCATTGCGCCTCTTTTTTTCTTTGCGTCATGTGCTGTTTGGGGAGGGTTTTTAGGAAGGGACATCCTGCGTGACACTGCAGTGCCACTCCTAGATGGGCCAGGTGTTTGGGTCGGCCACTAGGGTCGCTTATCTTACTCACACAGCTACCTCATTGCGCCTCTTTTTTTCTTTGCGTCATGTGCTGTTTGGGGAGGGTTTTTTGAAAGGGACATCCTGCGTGAGACACTGCAGTGCCACTCCTAGATGGGCCCGGTGTTTGTGTCGGCCACTAGGGTCGCTTATCTTACTCACACAGCTACCTCATTGCGCCTCTTTTTTTCTTTGCGTCATGTGCTGTTTGGGGAGGGTTTTTTGGAAGGGACATCCTGCGTGACACTGCAGTGCCACTCCTAGATGGGCCAGGTGTTTGTGTCGGCCACTAGGGTCGCTTAGCTTACTCACACAGCTACCTCATTGCGCCTCTTTTTTTCTTCTTTGCGTCATGTGCTGTTTGGGGAGTGTTTTTTGGAAGGGACATCCTGCGTGACACTGCAGTGCCACTCCTAGATGGGCCAGGTGTTTGTATCGGCCACTAGGGTCGCTTAGCTTACTCACACAGCTACCTCATTGCGCCTCTTTTTTTCTTTGCGTCATGTGCTGTTTGGGGAGGGTTTTTTGGAAGGGACATCCTGCGTGACACTGCAGTGCCATTCCTAGATGGGCCAGGTGTTTGTGTCGGCCACTAGGGTCGCTTAGCTTAGTCATCCAGCGACCTCGGTGCAAATTTTAGGACTAAAAATAATATTGTGAGGTGTGAGGTATTCAGAATAGACTGAAAATGAGTGGAAATTATGGTTTTTGAGGTTAATAATACTTTGGGATCAAAATGACCCCCAAATTCTATGATTTAAGCTGTTTTTTAGTGTTTTTTGAAAAAAACAACCGAATCCAAAACACACCCGAATCCGACAAAAATATTTCGGTGAGGTTTTGCCAAAACGCGGTCGAACCCAAAACACGGCCGCGGAACCGAACCCAAAACCAAAACACAAAACCCGAAAAATTTCAAGTGCACATCTCTAGGTTCTCCAAGTACCAGCATGCGGGGGAGGCTTGCTGGGACTTGTAGTACTGCTACTAAAAACAATATCTTTTCATTTTGACAAAAGGCTATCAGCCCCCCATCCGCAGCCAATTGGATGGGGGGGACAGCCTCGGGCTTCATCCCTGGCCCTTGGGTGGCTGGGGGGGGGACCCCTTGATTGAAGGGGTCCCCACTCCCCCAGGGTACCCCGGCCAGGGGTGACTAGTTGGATTTTTGATGCCACGGCCGCAGGGCACTATATAAAAGTGACCCCCGGCTGTGGCATTATCTGTCCAGCTAGTGGAGCCCGGTGCTGGTTTTAAAAATACGGGGGACCCCTACTCTTTTTGTCCCCCCGTATTTTTGGAACCAGGACCAGGCGCAGAGCCCGATGCTGGTTGCTTAAATATGGGGGAACCCCTGTCATTTTTTTCACCATATTTTTGCAACCAGGATCGGCTCAAAGAGCCCGAGGCTGGTTATGCTTAGGAGGGGGGACCCCACGCATTTTTTTGTGTGTGATTTTACAGGGTTTAATTTAAAAAAAAAAAAAAATGAACCCCAGCACGGATCGCACAGATCCGGCCGAGATTCATTTTTAAAAAGTCGGCAGTGTTTTGCTAATCACTGCCGTAAAAATAAAAAAAAAAACACGAATGACATCGACATCGGAACAAAAGAAAAATCCAAATACGACAGCTTAGTAAATTAGTCGTAATAAATTCAAAAAGTTGCAGTTTTACACTTTCGATGTCATTCGTGATTGAACTTTGACCTGAAACGGGAAAATACGAATCTTAGTAAATTTACCCCAGAGAGGCTGGATGGAAGTCTAAAGGAGTGAGGGTTCCAGATGATGGTAGTGGTTCAGGAATATCCTGAATGCAAGAGTGGGAAGTGTAGATCAGTGAGGAAATAATGTATATAGTAAGGCAGTGGTTCTCAAACTCAGTCCTCCGGACCCCAAACAGGTCACGTTTTCCAGGTCACCTAGCAGGTACACAGGTGTATTATTACTCATTGATACATTTTAAGAGATCCACAGGTGGAGCTAATTATTTAACTTGTGATTCTGTGAGAAGAACTGGAAAACATGAATTGTTTGGGGTCCTGAGGGCCAACTTTGAGAACCTATGTAGTAACGTATATAGTGCCTTAATCATAGATGTATGCAAACCCGATAGTATGAAATAGATTTGATAATTTAGCTTAAGAAGACTATAGTATGATAAGATATCACGTTTGCAATAATAACAATATTAAAAATAATAGCATGTACAGTTTTTGATTTTTAGACATAATATAATAATAATAATAATAATAATAATAATAATTTGATATTTGCAAAAACATAAATAAAACCTATACGTAATAAAAATGACCATACCCATCAGTGTGTGCGTGTGAGATAGAGTACACGTACCTTATCGCGACGTACAGTATTTAGACTTGCTTTGTTATGTGTGTCCAATGGGAAACCATTTATTGGGATTTTATATTTAAAAAAGAGTTCACTGTCAAAATAATTGTTCCATACATATTCTTTACTGATTTATTCCAAAGTACCAACGATAAGATAAGCCCCAGGTGTCCAGTCATTTTTTTTCTTTTTCACCAATGGCACATTTTATATTGACCTTGGAACCATGAAAATTGTTAATGATGTATTTTATACCTGTTATTATACCTCATGAGTAGTACGAGTGACAGAAAAGAATACAGTTGTGACTAGGGAAGGGATGGACTAGATGTCAGATTGGCACAGCCATTCATTAAATTATTCTCAAATCTGTTCAATATAATAATTAAATTAATTTGCTTGAATTGAATAGTTGACACCTTCAATAGTTGACACAAGAGGTTTACTGGAATAGTCATTCCAACATTGTTCAGTTTTTTAAGTTGTAATATTATTTCATGGGTTGTCAACTGTCACTAGTTTTCCAGGGACAGGCCCAATTTTTTTCCTTTTTTTTTTTTTTTTATACAATGTCCAACTAAACAATTCCAAATTTATTTAGTGTATATTATGCAGTTGTCATTGTCTGTTTGTTTGTTTGTTATTGTTGTTTTTTTTAAATACTGTACTGTAGAAGTTAAAGAGATAGGCAGCCTCTTGCTGTATCGCTATATTTATCAATGTGGCCAGAGTACATAGCAGCAGCGGAGAATAACTGGTGAATGAGGTAGTCCGAGGGCAGTTAAGGGGGGTACTCACGGAGCGATATTCTAAGCAATCTGACTAGATTGCTTAGAATATAAGACTGATCGCTCCGTGTGTACCCCTTACAGCGATAGCGATGCGCAGCCCCGCGCATCGCTATCGCTGCTGCTAGATTGGCCTGCCGTGCAGGCCAATCTAGCGGGTCGCTCACTTCACCCGCTGGGTGAAGTGAGCGGCCCCCCGTCTCCCCCCGCACGCTCAGCACAGATCGCGCTGTGCTGAGCGGCGGGAGAGATGTGTACTGAGCGGTTCGCTCAGCACACATCTCTCCCCGCATCGGCCCGTCTATATGGGCCTTTAGCCTCCTCTGTTAACCATTCACCAAATTAATTGCACTTATAACTGTGATGCCTCCAAATTGTTGCCTGCACCAAGAACGTAGCCAGAACTTTGTGGGACCCATAGCAAAATTTTAAAAGGGGCCCCGGCCTCAATGCTTTTAGAGAACTTCCTTTTTCTGCAACAGTTTTACATTTTATGAACCATAATAGTGCCCTAGTTCCTTTAGGGCCTAATTCAGTATGGGTTGTAGTTGTGCCGCCCCCTGCTAACATATGAACGCTTTGCTCAGCAGCGACATACTCGCATGTTAAGGGTAACCTAGTTGCGAAGGCAGACGGCTACCCGGCATGTTTAGGCTTGCAGCAGCTGCATGTTACATCATGGTCCGCGCCACCACAATGCCGCTCCAAAAATGTTGTGACGGCGCAGCCTACCGCCCTGCAGACGCCTCTGCCTGTCAATCAGGCAGAGGCGTTCGCATATGTGAGATGCCGTCATAATCCCATATGTTTCCCCAGTTCATATTCTTCCACACTGCAGTGCCCCAGTTTGTCCTGGTAGACAACTACATGTCCCGGATTCAGGTGAGCCAGGCAGCCAAACGGGTCTATTTGCTAAGGGGCCGGCTTGCAGATTTACAAGCTATAGAAAATAAAAGTTTGATACCTGAGTTAAGTGCCATATGTTGGTCCAGCCAGAAAGCAATCAGAAAATGTGCTTAGTAAAGGTATATGATTAAGTCTTACAGCAATATTAGTTATTAATAATAATAATAATAATAATAATTTTATTATATAGCACTTTTCTCTGGCAGGACTCAGGGTGGGATGTACTAAAGCAAAAATGCGGTAAAACCCCCGAAAACGGGGGTTTTACCGCATTTTCATATTTACTAAGACCCTACCGCAGCGTTTTCGGCGTCCAGGGTTTCGCCATCTCTGGATGGCGAAACCCTATAGAAGCCTATGGGCTTCTTTTCGCCGACCGCCGCAACCCGCCGACACCGTCGACCCCCGCCGCAGACGCCGACCCCCCTTCCCCCTGGCTTACCTTCCTCCAGGCTGCCCTGGACCCGGAAGGTAGTGTCCTCCTCCCCCTAGCAACGCAGCCGGACGTCCTTCCGGCTGCAGGGGGGAGGAGGAGGTGCCGGGGGCAGCCTGCTGCTGCTTCCCGGCATCTAGCCAGTGTGGGGACCCCGGGGAGGTGACGGAGACCCCCCGCAGACCACCTAACAGGTATCGCGGGGGGCCTCCGTCACCGCATCGCGATGTTGATCGCATATGTTAGTACATATGCGATCAACATCGCTGCGGTAACCGGCGAGGGGCGGCGATGTATGTTAATACATCCCGCCATCAGTCTCTTTACAGATTAAAAAAACATGTTACATTGTTCAAAGGATTTAGAATTACAGCAAGTAGAAATTCACACTGAAATAAAACAAAACAATGAGTGCAGTAAGCATAACGCAGGGTTGATGCAGGCATTTTGGGTACAATCTTCTCACGGGTTCTATATTCCACCCACAAAGTATACCAGTTGAGGCAATCATCTTGGGCGCACTACATAGGATTACCCTGGGTAGAATAGGTTACCCCTAGAATAAATGGCTGACCTGCAGCATCCTAACTTGCTTGGCTGGAAGGAGTCTGCACAAGGACACCTATGCACCCGTCTACACAAATGCGGCGGTGCCACAGCTGCTGGATTCAACCTCAGCATGCTGGGGTTGAGCCGGATGGCAGGACGATGGGATTTCAAGTTGAACACATACACTTGAATTAGAGATGAGCGGGTTTGGTCCACAGAGAACCAAACACCCCCCCCCCCTGAATATCCTATTCCAAGCCCGGATCCGAGTCCGGCTCGGGACTTCCCACCAGACTCGGAAACCAGAACAAGGCTAAATGTCATCATCCCGTTGTTAGATTCTCGCGGGTTTTAGATTCCATATAAACAGCCGCGCGTTGCCGCCATTTTCACTCTGGACTTAGAGAGTGAGGGAGACAGACCTCTGTCTCTCAGGGATGCAGCTGTTAAAAATTAAAAGCACACTAGTCCTGTATGCTGTAAAATATAGGGGTGCTGCTGTTAAAATAATATTACACTGGTCCTGTATGCTGTAAAAATTCAAGGGTGCAGTTGTTTAAAATGAAAAGCACACTGGTCCTGTATGCTGTAAAAATATAGGGGTGCTGCTGTTAAAATAATATTACACTGGCCCTGTATGCTATAAAAATTAAATGGTGCAGTTGTTAAAAATTAAAAGCATTAAACAAAGTGGCTTTGGGTGAAGCTTGAACTCACAACCTCAGCATTGCTCAACAGATACTGTCTTATAAGTCCCATACGCTGACCAATTGCGCCACTGTATGCTGTAAAAATATAGGGGTACTGCTGTTAAAATAACATTACACTGACCCTGTATGCTGTAAAAATTCAAGGGAGCAATTGTTAAAAATGAAAAGCAAACTGCTTCTGTATGCTGTAAAATATAGGGGTGCTGCTGTTAAAATAACAGTACATTGGCCCTGTATGCTGTAAAAATTTAGGGATGCAGTTGTTAAAAATTAAAAGCACACTGCTCCTGCATGATGTAAAATTACAGGGGTGTTGTGAAAATATAGCGGTGCTGGCACTGTCCACGGTTGTGATGTCTAGGCCTGACCTTCACAACACTGTATGGGAAGAGGAGGCTCCTATCACCATTTGCATGCCCCCTGCAGTCCAGTTGCTGATATTGAGATTGAGGATGTCACTGTAGAAGTACACTAGGATGAGGAGGATATGGGTGTAGCTGGCGCTTGGAGGAAGTTGACGATGAGGATTCTGATGGTGATGTGTTTTGTTTGAATAAGGCACCAGTGGAGACAGTTGTTGGCCATGGGATGAAAAAACCCATTGTCATGCCTGGGCAAAATTCCAAAAAAGCCACCTCTTCAGTGTGGAAGTATTTCTCCACAAATCCAGACAACAGGTGTCAAGCCATCTGTTGCCTTTGTCAATCCATAATAAGCAGGGGTAAGGATGTTAACCACCTAGGAACTTCCTCCCTTATACGTCATCTGCAGCGCATTCATCATAAGTCATTGTCAAGTTCAGAAACTTTGGGTAATAGTGTAACCAGTCCATTGACACCTAAATGATGTGGTTTGTTTGTTTGAATAGTATTTCTCTGTGAGGATGAGGATGTAAACACTGAAGGGGGGGGGGGGAAATCTGAGGATGAGGAGGACATCTTGCCACTGTAGAGCCAGTTTGTGCAAGGAGAGATTAATTGCTTTTTTTTTTGTGGGGACCCAAACAAACCAATTATTGCAGCCACAGTCATGTGGCAGACCCTGTCACTGAACTGATTGGTTTGTTAAAGTGTGCATGTCCTATTTATACAACATTAGGGTGGGTAGAAGGGCCCAAGGACAATTCCATCATGCACGTCTTTTCTTTGTCTATCACACCATTCCAGGGGTGCTGCCCTATATGGGGTGCTGCCCTTCTGCCCTATCAGTCCAGGGGTGCTGCCCCACTGCTGTTTAAGTCCAGGGGTGCTGTTTTCTCTCTGCTGTGCTTTGTAATTCTCCAGGGGTGCTGCCTATGCTGTATAAATCCAGGGGTGCTGCCATATAATTCCAGGGGTGCTGCTGTACTTGATCCTTGGTTTAAATGAAAGCTTAGAGCAGATATGAAACAAGCTTCAACATCACAAACAGATTTGTGAAAACTAGCAGCAAAGGTATAAATGGAAATTGACGGTTTTTAAATAAAGTGGGGAGAGACCACATTTGTGGCCAAAGTCAGTGTGACTCAGAAGAGACTGAATCATAATCCAGCACAACTGCTGGAGAAGTAAATGTGATGTTTTCTGCCAGAGCATCAAAGAGAGGTTCTTCTCAATTATTTCATATTAGGGACTCACCAAAATGAATGGCTCCAATTAGTCAACCTTATTTTAGATTTATTATTGATGTTTCACATTTCAGGATTATGGAATTATTTATTTAGTAGATGCAGATTTTTTTGTACAGGGCTCTTCTTTTCCTAAGGGCTGCGTAGGGTTGTCGCAAGACCTAGCGGTGTTAGAAGAACAGAGTTTCAGTGATCTTGCATCAGCTTTCCATTGCACTGCAGCACTAGATGGAACAGGAACTGAAGAAGGCCCAGTATGGAGTCTCATGGTAGCTTACAGCCAGGAAAATGTCTGGCTTGCCAGAATCAGGCATGTTGTGTGTACGGAGGTTAGCATTGCTTCCTCCCACAGTCCTACTTATAGTATGAAATGAGTTTGGACTGCAGAGTGGTAAGCTACTCTAGGGCAGGGGCTCAAGAACAAAAAAATTTACTGCACAGTCGTGCTTAGTACTTTACCGAACCCACCCAAACTCAATTTGCCCCATCCGGGGTTGCTGTGCCGGCTCAGGAGGGGTTGCTAAAACATCTAAGGGGCTGCTTTATCTAAAAATAAAATATGAATAAAATAAACAAGACACACAGGTATGCTTACATGCGTGTAACTGGAACACACTGGTATGCTCACATGCGAGTAACTGGGAGCTGTGAAAAACAAAAATAAGGCATCTGACACAAATAAAAATGCAATAAAAAAATGGAAAAATAAGAAATCCACAAGATTTTCACAAAATAAGACTCCAGACTCAGTGGAGGGGAAAATATCCAATCTTGATCCTGTGGTACACACCAGTTTATTTTAGTGATGAGCGGGTTCGGTTCCTCGGAATCCGAACCCCCCCAAACTTCCCCCATTTTACACGGTTCCGAGGCAGACTCGGATCCTCCCGCCTTGCTCGGTTAATCCGAGCGCGCCGAATGTCATCAACCCGCTGTCGGATTCTCGCGAGTTTTGTATTCTATATAAGGAGCCGCGCGTCGCCGCCATTTTCACTCGTGCATTGGAGATGTTAGGGAGAGGACGTGCAGCGTTTGCTCAGTTTCTGTGCTCAGTGTGCTGCAAATATCTGTGCTAAGTGTGCTGCAAATATCTGTGCTCAGTGTGCTTGCAAATATCTGTGCTCAGTGTGCTGAAAATATGTACGTTCTCTGCCTAAAAAAAACGCTCCATATCTGTGCTGCATTGTAGTATATAGTAGGAGGACAGTGCAGAATTTTGCTGACCAGTGACCACCAGTATTATATAGCAGTACGGTACAGTAGTCCACTGCTCTACCTAACTCTGTGTCGTCAAGTATAGTATCCATCCATACCTGTGGTGCATTTTAGTTGTGCGCAGTATATATAGTAGGAGGACAGTGCAGAATTTTGCTGACCACCAGTATATAATATATAGCAGTACTGTACAGTAGTCCACTGCTCTACCTACCTCTGTGTCGTCAAGTATACTATCCATCCATACCTGTGGTGCATTTTAGTTGTGCGCAGTATATATAGTAGGAGGACAGTGCAGAATTT
This sequence comes from Pseudophryne corroboree, assembly GCF_028390025.1. Taxonomy (NCBI): domain Eukaryota; kingdom Metazoa; phylum Chordata; class Amphibia; order Anura; family Myobatrachidae; genus Pseudophryne; species Pseudophryne corroboree. The sequence goes on along the minus strand of NC_086448.1, from coordinate 739,805,278 downwards.
TGCTGACCACCAGTATATAATATATAGCAGTATGGTACAGTAGGCCACTGCTTTACCTACCTCTGTGTCATCAAGTATACTATCCATCCATACCTGTGGTGCATTTTAGTTGTGCACAGTATATATAGTAGGAGGACAGTGCAGAATTTTGCTGACCACCAGTATATAATATATAGCAGTACGGTACAGTAGTCCACTGCTCTACCTACCTCTGTGTCGACAAGTATACTATCCATCCATACCTGTGGTGCATTTTAGTTGTGCGCAGTATATATAGTAGGAGGACAGTGCAGAATTTTGCTGACCACCAGTATATAATATATAGCAGTACGGTACAGTAGGCCACTGCTCTACATACCTCTGTGTTGTCAAGTATACTATCCATCCATACCTGTGGTGCATTTTAGTTGTGTGCAGTATATATAGTAGGAGGACAGTACAGAATTTTGCTGACCACCAGTATATAATATATAGCAGTACGGTACAGTAGGCCACTGCTCTACCTACCTCTGTGTCGTCAAGTATACTATCCATCCATACCTGTGGTGCATTTTAGTTGTGCGCAGTATATATAGTAGGAGCTCAGTGCAGAATTTTGCTGACAACCAGTATATAATAAATAGCAGAACGGTACAGTAGTCCACTGCTCTCCCGACCTCTGTGTCGTCAAGTATACTATCCATCCATACCTGTGGTGCATTTTAGTTGTGCACAGTATATATAGTAGGAGGACAGTGCAGGATTTTGCTGACCACCAGTATACAATATATAGCAGTACGGTACAGTAGGCCATTGCTATTGATATATTACTGGCATATAATTCCACACATTAAAAAATGGAGAACAAAAATGTGGAGGGTAAAATAGGTAAAAATCAAGATCCACTTCCACCTCGTGCTGAAGCTGCTACCACTAGTCATGGCCGAGACGATGAAATGCCATCAACGTCGTCTGCCAAGGCCGATGCCCAATGTCATAGTAGAGAGCATGTAAAATCCAAAAAACAAAAGTTCAGTAAAATGACCCAAAAATCAAAATTGAAAGCATCTGATGAGAAGCGTAAACTTGCCAATATGCCATTTACGACACGGAGTGGCAAGGAACGGCTGAGGCCCTGGCCTATGTTCATGGCTAGTGGTTCAGATTCACATGAGGAAGGAAGCACTAATCCTCTCGCTAGAAAAATGAAAAGACTTAAGCTGGCAAAAGCACAGCAAAGAACTGTGCGTTCTTCTAAATCACAAATCCCCAAGGAGAGTCCAATTGTGTCGGTTGCGATGCCTGACCTTCCCAACACTGGACGGGAAGAGGTGGCGCCTTCCACCATTTGCGCGCCCCCTGCAAGTGCTGGAAGGAGCACCTGCAGTCCAGTTCCTGATAGTCAAATTGAAGATGTCACTGTTGAAGTACACCAGGATGAGGATACGGGTGTTGCTAGCGCTGAGGAGGAAATTAACAAGGAGGATTCTGATAGTGAGGTGGTTTGTTTAAGTCAGGCACCCGGGGAGACACCTGTTGTCCGTGGGACGAATATGGCCATTGACATGCCTGGTCAAATTACAAAAAAAATCACCTCGTCGGTGTGGAATTATTTTAACAGAAATGCGGACAACATTTGTCAAGCCGTGTGTTGCCTTTGTCAAGCTGTAATAAGTAGGGGTAAGGACGTTAACCACCTAGGAATATCCTCCCTTATACGTCACCTGGAGCACATTCATCAGAAGTCATTGACAAGTTCAAAAACTTTGGGTGACAGCGGAAGCAGTCCACTGACAACTAAATCCCTTCCTCTTGTAACCAAGCTCCTGCAAACCACACCACCAACTCCCTCAGTGTCAATTTCCTCCTTAGACATGAAAGCCAATAGTACTGCAGACCATGTCACTGTCAAGTCTGACGAGTCCTCTCCTGCCTGGGATTCCTCCAATGCATCCTTGAGTGTAACGCCTACTGCTGCTGGCGCTGCTGTTGTTGCTGCTGGGAGTCGATCGTCATCCCAGAGGGGAAGTCGGAAGTCCAATTGTACTACTTCCAGTAAGCAAATGACTGTCCAACAGCCCTTTGCGAGGAAGATGAAATATCACAGCAGTCATCCTGTTGCAAAGCAGATAACTCAGGCCTTGGCAGCCTGGGTGGTGTTAAATGTGTGTCCAGTATCCACTATTAATTCACAGGGAATTAGAGAATTTATTGAGTTAGTGTATCCCCGATACCAAATACCATCTAGGTTCCACTTCTCTAGGCAGGCGATACCGAGAATGTACACAGACCTCAGAAAAAGAGTCACCAGTGTCCTAAAAAATGCAGTTGTACCCAATGTCCACTTAACCACTAACATGTGGACAAGTGGAGCAGGGCAGACTCAGGACTATGTGACTGTGACAGCCCACTGGGTAGATGTATTGCCTCCCGCAGCAAGAACAGCAGCGGCGGCACCAGTAGCAGCATCTCGCAAACGCCAACTCTTTCCTAGGCACGCTACGCTTTGTATCACCGCTTTCCATAAGAGGCACACAGCTGACAATCTCTTACGGAAACTGAGGAACATCATCGCAGAATGGCTTACCCCAATTGGACTCTCCTGGGGATTTGTGACATTGGACAACGCCACCAATATTGTGCGTGCATTACATGTGGGCAAATTCCAGCACGTCCCATGTTTTGCACATACATTGAATTTGTTGGTGCAGAATTATTTAAAAAACGACAGGGTCGTGCAAGAGATGCTGTCGTTGGCCCGAAGAATTGCGGGCCACTTTCGGCATTCAGCCACCGCGTGCCGAAGACTGGAGCACCAGCAAACACTCCTGAACCTGCCCCACCATCATCTAAAGCAAGAAGTGGTAACGAGGTGGAATTCAACCCTCTATGTGCCTCAGAGGATGGAGGAGCAGCAAAAGGCCATTTAAGCCTATACATCTGCCCACGATATAGGCAAAGGAGGGGGAATGCACCTGACTCAAGCGCAGTGGAGAATGATTTAAACGTTGTGCAAGGTTCTGCAACCCTTTGAACTTGCCACATGTGAAGTCAGTTCAGACACTGCCAGCCTGAGTCAGGTCATTCTCCTCATCAGGCTTTTGCAGAAGAAGCTGGAGACATTGAAGGAGGAGCTAAAACAGAGCGATTCCGCTAGGCATGTGGGACTTGTGGATGGATCCCTTAATTCGCTTAACCTGGATTCACGGGTGGTCAATCTGTTGAAATCAGTGCACTACAGTTTGGCCACCGTGCTCGATCCTAGATTTAAAACCTACGTTGTATCTCTCTTTCCGGCAGACACAAGTCTGCAGAGGTTCAAAGACCTGCTGGTGAGACATTTGTCAAGTCAAGCGGAACGTGACCCGTCAACAGCTCCTCCTTCACATTCTCCCACAACTGGGGTTGCGAGGAAAAGGCTAAGAATTCCGAGCCCTCCCGCTGGCGGTGATGCAGGGCAGTCTGGAGCGAGTGCTGACATCTGGTCCAGACTGAAGGAACTGCCAACGATTACTGACATGTTCTCTACTGTCACTGCATATGATTCTGTCACCATTGAAAGAATGGTGGAGGATTATATGAGTGACCGCATCCAAGTAGGCACGTCAGACTGTCCGTATGTATACTGGCAGGAAAAAGAGGCAATTTGGAGGCCCTTGCAGAAACTGGCTTTATTTTACCTAAGTTGCCCCCCCTCCAGTGTGTTCTCCGAAAGAGTGTTTAGTGCAGCCGCTCACATTGTCAGCAATCGGCGTACGAGGTTACTTCCAGAAAATGTGGAGAAGATGATGTTCATCAAAATTAATTATAATCAATTCCTCCGTCGAGACATTCACCAGCAATTGCCTCCAGAAAGTACACAGGGACCTGAGATGGTGGATTCCAGTGGGGACGAATTAATAATCTGTGAGGAGGGGGATGTACACAGTAAAAGGGGTGAGGAATCGGAGGATGAGGAGGAGGTGGACATCTTGCCTCTGTAGAGCCAGTTTGTGCAAGGAGAGATTGATTGCTTCTTTTTTGGTGGGGGCCCAAACCAACCAGTCATTTCAGTCACAGTCGTGTGGCAGACCCTGTTGCTGAAATGATGGGTTTGTTAAAGTGTGCATGTCCTGTTTATACAGCATAAGGGTGGGTGGGAGGGCCCAATGACAATTCCATCTTGCACCTCTTTTTTCTTTAATTTATCTTTGCATCATGTGCTGTTTGGGGACTATTTTTTGAAGTGCCATCCTGTCTGACACTGCAGTGCCACTCCTAGATGGGCCAGGTGTTTGTGTTGGCCACTTGGGTCGCTTAGCTTAGCCATCCAGCGAACTTGGTGCACCTCTTTTTTTCTTTGCTTCATGTGCTGTTTGGGGACTATTTTTTAAATCGGCCATCCTATCTGACACTGCAGTGCCACTCCTAGATGGGCCAGGTGTTTGTGTCGGCCACTTGGGTCGCTTAGCTTAGTCATCCAGCGACCTTGGTGCAAATTTTATGACTAATAATAATATTGTGAGGTGTGAGGTGTTCAGAATAGACTGGAAATGAGTGTAAATTATGGTTATTGAGGTTAATAATACTATGGGATCAAAATGACCCCCAAATTCTATGATTTAAGCTGTTTTTGTAAAAAAACAAAAACGAATCCAAAACACACCCGAATCCACCCAAAAATTTTCAGGGAGGTTTTGCCAAAACGCGTCCGATTCCAAAACACAGCCGCGGAACCGAATCCAAAACCAAAACACAAAACCCGAAAAATTTCTGGTGCACATCACTAGTTTATTTGCATCCCAGTATTAAATCCGAGATTATCTTAATCCCTGAAAATGGAGAAGGGGGTACAATTTTGGAGGCTTTAGTCCCTAGTTTTTCAGTTTGTCCGGTAATGTGGTAATTAATAATTAAATATTTGCTTAATTGAAGTCCTTTCTGTTCCACACCAAAATAGGAGTGAAGGTGAAAGCCTGTGTGTTGTTCCTGATTGCATGTGCCTCTCTAACTTTTGATCACCTTCTTGACACTGTCCTCTTCCTCTTGCCTCTTCTCATAATGTGAAAAGTCATCAAATATGGAGGTGGTATGTAGAGATGAGCGGGTTCGGTTTCTTTGAATCCGAACCCGCACGAACTTCACTTTTTTTTTCACGGGTCCGAGCGACTCGGATCTTCCCGCCTTGCTCGGTTAACCCGAGCGCGCCCGAACGTCATCATGACGCTGTCGGATTCTCGCGAGACTCGGATTCTATATAAGGAGCCGCGCGTCGCCGCCATTTTCACACGTGCATTGAGATTGATAGGGAGAGGACGTGGCTGGCGTCCTCTCCATTAGAATAGATTAGAAGAGAGAGAGAGAGAGAGAGATTGTGCAGACAGAGTTTACCACAGTGACCAGTGCAGTTGTTGTTAAGTTAACTTTTATTTAATATATCCGTTCTCTGCTATATCCGTTCTCTGCCTGAAAAAAACGATACACAGCAGTCACACAGTGTGACTCAGTCTGTGTGCACTCAGCTCAGCCCAGTGTGCTGCACATCAATGTATAAAAGCTTATAATAATTGTGGGGGAGACTGGGGAGCACTGCAGGTTGTTATAGCAGGAGCCAGGAGTACATAATATTATATTAATTTAAAATTAAACAGTGCACACTTTTGCTGCAGGAGTGCCACTGCCAGTGTGACTAGTGGTGACCAGTGCCTGACCACCAGTATAGTAGTATATTGTTGTATACTATCTCTTTATCAACCAGTCTATATTAGCAGCAGACACAGTACAGTGCGGTAGTTCACGGCTGTGGCTACCTCTGTGTCGGCAGTCGGCACTCGGCAGGCAGTCCGTCCATCCATAATTGTATAATTATATACCACCTAACCGTGGTATTTTTTTTTCTTTCTTTATACCGTCGTCATAGTCATACTAGTTGTTACGAGTATACTACTATCTCTTTATCAACCAGTGTACAGTGCGGTAGTTCACGGCTGTGGCTACCTCTGTGTCGGCAGTCGGCAGGCAGTCCGTCCATCCATAATTGTATTATTATAATATATACCACCTAACCGTGGTTTTTTTTTCATTCTTTATACCGTCATAGTGTCATACTAGTTGTTACGAGTATACTACTATCTCTTTATCAACCAGTGTACAGTGCGGTAGTTCACGGCTGTGGCTACCTCTGTGTCGGCAGTCGGCAGGCAGTCCGTCCATCCATAATTGTATCATAATATATACCACCTAACCGTGGTTTTTTTTTCATTCTTTATACTGTCATAGTGTCATACTAGTTGTTACGAGTATACTACTATCTCTTTATCAACCAGTGTACAGTGCGGTAGTTCACGGCTGTGGCTACCTCTGTGTCGGCAGTCGGCAGGCAGTCCGTCCATCCATAATTGTATTATAATATATACCACCTAACCGTGGTTTTTTTTTCATTCTTTATACCGTCATAGTCAGTCATACTAGTTGTTACGAGTATACTACTATCTCTTTATCAACCAGTGTACAGTGCGGTAGTTCACGGCTGTGGCTACCTCTGTGTCGGCAGTCGGCAGGCAGTCCGTCCATCCATAATTGTATTATAATATATACCACCTAACCGTGGTTTTTTTTTCATTCTTTATACCGTCATAGTCAGTCATACTAGTTGTTACGAGTATACTACTATCTCTTTATCAACCAGTGTACAGTGCGGTAGTTCACGGCTGTGGCTACCTCTGTGTCGGCAGTCGGCAGGCAGTCCGTCCATCCATAATTGTATTATTATAATATATACCACCTAACCGTGGTTTTTTTTTCATTCTTTATACCGTCATAGTGTCATACTAGTTGTTACGAGTATACTACTATCTCTTTATCAACCAGTGTACAGTGCGGTAGTTCACGGCTGTGGCTACCTCTGTGTCGGCAGTCGGCAGGCAGTCCGTCCATCCATAATTGTATTATAATATATACCACCTAACCGTGGTTTTTTTTTCATTCTTTATACCGTCATAGTGTCATACTAGTTGTTACGAGTATACTACTATCTCTTTATCAACCAGTGTACAGTGCGGTAGTTCACGGCTGTGGCTACCTCTGTGTCGGCAGTCGGCAGGCAGTCCGTCCATCCATAATTGTATTATAATATATACCACCTAACCGTGGTTTTTTTTTCATTCTTTATACCGTCATAGTCAGTCATACTAGTTGTTACGAGTATACTACTATCTCTTTATCAACCAGTGTACAGTGCGGTAGTTCACGGCTGTGGCTACCTCTGTGTCGGCACTCGGCAGGCAGTCCGTCCATCCATAATTGTATTATAATATATACCACCTAACCGTGGTTTTTTTTTCATTCTTTATACCGTCATAGTCAGTCATACTAGTTGTTACGAGTATACTACTATCTCTTTATCAACCAGTGTACAGTGCGGTAGTTCACGGCTGTGGCTACCTCTGTGTCGGAACTCGGCAGGCAGTCCATCCATCCATAATTGTATTACAATATATACCACCTAACCGTGGTTTTTTTTTCATTCTTTATACCGTCATAGTCAGTCATACTAGTTGTTACGAGTATACTACTATCTCTTTATCAACCAGTGTACAGTGCGGTAGTTCACGGCTGTGGCTACCTCTGTGTCGGAACTCGGCAGGCAGTCCGTCCATCCATAATTGTATTATTATAATATATACCACCTAACCGTGGTTTTTTTTTCATTCTTTATACCGTCATAGTGTCATACTAGTTGTTACGAGTATACTACTATCTCTTTATCAACCAGTGTACAGTGCGGTAGTTCACGGCTGTGGCTACCTCTGTGTCGGAACTCGGCAGGCAGTCCGTCCATCCATAATTGTATTACAATATATACCACCTAACCGTGGTTTTTTTTTCATTCTTTATACCGTCATAGTCAGTCATACTAGTTGTTACGAGTATACTACTATCTCTTTATCAACCAGTGTACAGTGCGGTAGTTCACGGCTGTGGCTACCTCTGTGTCGGCACTCGGCAGGCAGTCCGTCCATCCATAATTGTATTACAATATATACCACCTAACCGTGGTTTTTTTATACCACCTAACCGTGGCAGTCCGTCCATAATTGTATACTAGTATCCAATCCATCCATCTCCATTGTTTACCTGAGGTGCCTTTTAGTTCTGCCTATAAAATATGGAGAACAAAAAAGTTGAGGTTCCAAAATTAGGGAAAGATCAAGATCCACTTCCACCTCGTGCTGAAGCTGCTGCCACTAGTCATGGCCGAGACGATGAAATGCCAGCAACGTCGTCTGCCAAGGCCGATGCCCAATGTCATAGTACAGAGCATGTCAAATCCAAAACACCAAATATCAGAAAAAAAAGGACTCCAAAACCTAAAATAAAATTGTCGGAGGAGAAGCGTAAACTTGCCAATATGCCATTTACCACACGGAGTGGCAAGGAACGGCTGAGGCCCTGGCCTATGTTCATGGCTAGTGGTTCAGCTTCACATGAGGATGGAAGCACTCAGCCTCTCGCTAGAAAAATGAAACGACTCAAGCTGGCAAAAGCACAGCAAAGAACTGTGCGTTCTTCGAAATCCCAAATCCACAAGGAGAGTCCAATTGTGTCGGTTGCGATGCCTGACCTTCCCAACACTGGATGTGAAGAGCATGCGCCTTCCACCATTTGCACGCCCCCTGCAAGTGCTGGAAGGAGCACCCGCAGTCCAGTTCCTGATAGTGAGATTGAAGATGTCAGTGTTGAAGTCCACCAGGATGCGGAGGATATGGGTGTTGCTGGCGCTGGGGAGGAAATTGACCAGGAGGATTCTGATGGTGAGGTGGTTTGTTTAAGTCAGGCACCCGGGGAGACACCTGTTGTCCGTGGGAGGAATATGGCCGTTGACATGCCAGGTGAAAATACCAAAAAAATCAGCTCTTCGGTGTGGAGGTATTTCACCAGAAATGCGGACAACAGGTGTCAAGCCGTGTGTTCCCTTTGTCAAGCTGTAATAAGTAGGGGTAAGGACGTTAACCACCTCGGAACATCCTCCCTTATACGTCACCTGCAGCGCATTCATAATAAGTCAGTGACAAGTTCAAAAACTTTGGGTGACAGCGGAAGCACTCCACTGACCAGTAAATCCCTTCCTCTTGTAACCAAGCTCACGCAAACCACCCCACCAACTCCCTCAGTGTCAATTTCCTCCTTCCCCAGGAATGCCAATAGTCCTGCAGGCCATGTCACTGGCAATTCTGACGATTCCTCTCCTGCCTGGGATTCCTCCGATGCATCCTTGCGTGTAACGCCTACTGCTGCTGGCGCTGCTGTTGTTGCTGCTGGGAGTCGATGGTCATCCCAGAGGGGAAGTCGTAAGACCACTTTTACTACTTCCACCAAGCAATTGACTGTCCAACAGTCATTTGCGAGGAAGATTAAATATCACAGCAGTCATCCTACTGCAAAGCGGATAACTGAGGCCTTGACATCCTGGGTGGTGAGAAACGTGGTTCCGGTATCCATCATTACTGCAGAGCCAACTAGAGACTTGTTGGAGGTACTGTGTCCCCGGTACCAAATACCATCTAGGTTCCATTTCTCTAGGCAGGCGATACCGAAAATGTACACAGACCTCAGAAAAAGAGTCACCAGTGTCCTAAAAAATGCAGCTGTACCCAATGTCCACTTAACCACGGACATGTGGACAAGTGGAGCAGGGCAGGGTCAGGACTATATGACTGTGACAGCCCACTGGGTAGATGTATGGACTCCCGCCGCAAGAACAGCAGCGGCGGCACCAGTAGCAGCATCTCGCAAACGCCAACTCGTTCCTAGGCAGGCTACGCTTTGTATCACCGGTTTCCAGAATACGCACACAGCTGAAAACCTCTTACGGCAACTGAGGAAGATCATTGCGGAATGGCTTACCCCAATTGGACTCTCCTGTGGATTTGTGGCATCGGACAACGCCAGCAATATTGTGCGTGCATTACATCTGGGCAAATTCCAGCACGTCCCATGTTTTGCACATACCTTGAATTTGGTGGTGCAGAATTTTTTAAAAAACGACAGGGGCGTGCAAGAGATGCTGGCGGTGGCCAGAAAAATTGCGGGACACTTTCGGCGTACAGGCAGCACGTACAGAAGACTGGAGCACCACCAAAAACGCCTGAACCTGCCCTGCCATCATCTGAAGCAGGAGGTGGTAACGAGGTGGAATTCAACCCTCTATATGCTTCAGAGGTTGGAGGAGCAGCAAAAGGCCATTCAAGCCTATACAACTGACCACGATATAGGAGGTGGAATGCACCTATCTCAAGCGCAGTGGAGAATGATTTCAACGTTGTGCAAGGTTCTGCAACCTTTTGAACTTGCCACACGTGAAGTCAGTTCAGACACTGCCAGCCTGAGTCAGGTCATTCCCCTCATCAGGCTTTTGCAGAAGAAGCTGGAGACATTGAAGGAGGAGCTAAGACAGAGCGATTCCGCTAGGCATGTGGGACTTGTGGATGGAGCCCTTAATTCGCTTAACAAGGATTCACGGGTGGTCAATCTGTTGAAATCAGAGCACTACATTTTGGCCACCGTGCTCGATCCTAGATTTAAAACCTACCTTGGATCTCTCTTTCCATCGCACACAAGTCTGCTGGGTTTCAAAGACCTGCTGGTGAGAAAATTGTCAAGTCAAGCGGAACGCGACCTGTCAACATCTCCTCCTTCACATTCTCCCGCAACTGGGGGTGCGAGGAAAAGGCTAAGAATTCCGAGCCCACCCGCTGGCGGTGATGCAGGGCAGTCTGGAGCAACTGCTGATGCTGACATCTGGTCCGGACTGAAGGACCTGACAACCATTACGGACATGTCGTCTACTGTCACTGCATATGATTCTATCACCATTGATAGAATGGTGGAGGATTATATGAGTGACCGCATCCAAGTAGGCACGTCACACAGTCCGTACTTATACTGGCAGGAAAAAGAGGCAATTTGGAGGCCCTTGCACAAACTGGCTTTATTCTACCTAAGTTGCCCTCCCACAAGTGTGTACTCCGAAAGAGTGTTTAGTGCCGCCGCTCACCTTGTCAGCAATCGGCGTACGAGGTTACATCCAGAAAATGTGGAGAAGATGATGTTCATTAAAATGAATTATAATCAATTCCTCCGCGGAGACATTGACCAGCAGCAATTGCCTCCACAAAGTACACAGGGAGCTGACATGGTGGATTCCAGTGGGGACGAATTGATAATCTGTGAGGAGGGGGATGTACACGGTGATATATCGGAGGATGATGATGAGGTGGACATCTTGCCTCTGTAGAGCCAGTTTGTGCAAGGAGAGATTAATTGCTTCTTTTTTGGTGGGGGTCCAAACCAACCCGTCATTTCAGTCACAGTCGTGTGGCAGACCCTGTCACTGAAATGATGGGTTGGTTAAAGTGTGCATGTCCTGTTTTGTTTATACAACATAAGGGTGGGTGGGAAGGGCCCAAGGACAATTCCATCTTGCACCTCTTTTTTCTTTTATTTTTCTTTGCGTCATGTGCTGTTTGGGGAGGGTTTTTTGGAAGGGACATCCTGCGTGACACTGCAGTGCCACTCCTAGATGGGCCCGGTGTTTGTGTCGGCCACTAGGGTCGCTTATCTTTCTCACACAGTCAGCTACCTCATTGCGCCTCTTTTTTTCTTTGCGTCATGTGCTGTTTGGGGAGGGTTTTTTGGAAGGGACATCCTGCGTGACACTGCAGTGCCACTCCTAGATGGGCCCGGTGTTTGTGTCGGCCACTAGGGTCGCTTATCTTTCTCACACAGTCAGCTACCTCATTGCGCCTCTTTTTTTCTTTGCGTCATGTGCTGTTTGGGGAGGGTTTTTTGGAAGGGACATCCTGCGTGACACTGCAGTGCCACTCCTAGATGGGCCCGGTGTTTGTGTCGGCCACTAGGGTCGCTAATCTTACTCACACAGCTACCTCATTGCGCCTCTTTTTTTCTTTGCGTCATGTGCTGTTTGGGGAGGGTTTTTTGGAAGGGACATCCTGCGTGACACTGCAGTGCCACTCCTAGATGGGCCCGGTGTTTGTGTCGGCCACTAGGGTCGCTTATCTTTCTCACACAGTCAGCTACCTCATTGCGCCTCTTTTTTTCTTTGCGTCATGTGCTGTTTGGGGAGGGTTTTTTGGAAGGGACATCCTGCGTGACACTGCAGTGCCACTCCTAGATGGGCCAGGTGTTTGTGTCGGCCACTAGGGTCGCTAATCTTACTCACACAGCTACCTCATTGCGCCTCTTTTTTTCTTTGCGTCATGTGCTGTTTGGGGAGGGTTTTTTGGAAGGGACATCCTGCGTGACACTGCAGTGCCACTCCTAGATGGGCCCGGTGTTTGTGTCGGCCACTAGGGTCGCTAATCTTACTCACACAGCTACCTCATTGCGCCTCTTTTTTTCTTTGCGTCATGTGCTGTTTGGGGAGGGTTTTTTGGAAGGGACATCCTGCGTGACACTGCAGTGCCACTCCTAGATGGGCCAGGTGTTTGTGTCGGCCACTAGGGTCGCTGAGCTTAGTCATCCAGCGACCTCGGTGCAAATTTTAGGACTAAAAATAATATTGTGAGGTGTAAGGTGTTCAGAATAGACTGAAAATGAGTGTTAATTATGGTTATTGAGGTTAATAATACTATGGGATCAAAATGACCCCCAAATTCAATGTTTTAAGCTGTTTTTTAGGGTTTTTTGAAAAAACCACCCGAATCCAAAACACACCCGAATCCGACAAAAAAAATTCGGTGAGGTTTTGCCAAAACGCGGTCGAACCCAAAACACGTCCGCGGAACCGAACCCAAAACCAAAACACAAAACCCGAAAAATTTCAGGCGCTCATCTCTAGGTTTGTAACTAGCTATGAGTCTGAGAACTTGGCGAGCTTTTTCCAGGGGGACCACCTGCCGCTGAAATGATGGGTTTATTAAACTGTGCATGTCCTGTTTAAACAACATAAGGGTGGGTGGAGGGCCCAAGACAATTCCATCTTGCACCTCTTTTTTTATTTGCATTATGTGCCAGGTGTTTGTGCCGCCAACTTTTGTCGCTTAGCTTAGTCATCCAGCTACCTTGGTGCACCTTTTTTTTCTTTGCATTATGTGCTCTTTGGGGCCTAGTTTTTAAAACTGCCATCCTGTCTGACATTGCAGTGCCACTCCTAGATGGGCCACGTGTTTGTGCCGCCCACTTGTGTCGCTTAGCAAAGTCATCCAGCTACCTCGGTGCAACCTTTTGGCCTAAAAACAATATTGTGAGGTGTGAGGTGTTCAGAATAGACTGGAAATGAGTGGAAATTAATGTTATTAAGGTTAGTAATACCGTAGGATCAAAATTACCCCCAAATTCTGTGATTTTAGCTGTTTTTGTGGGGGGGGGGGGGGTTCAAAAATCATCCAGATCCAAAACCAAAATCAAAACCTGAAAGGGTGGTTTTGGCAAAACCAATCCAGATCCAAAACATGAGCGGGGATCCAGATCCAGAACCAAAACACGAAAAGTGCTCGCCGCACATCTCTACTTATATGTACCTAGTGTCACTGTGCACTGTGTAATTTGCAGAATGTCTCTGTGCCGACAAAGGAAACGTAGAAGCCAGTTTATGTCACCTGACCTTACAGATGTAAGATCCCAAACCTTCCATGTCCTCTGTCTGCAATTATATTATTTATTTTTAAGTAATACAGTATTTAGGGGGGGGGGGGGGGGTTCTGCGATGACTAATTATTGTAAGGAAAAAAAACTCTAATCTGCCCATAAACATAATTGGTCCTACAGAAGCAGCTATGGGCTATGAGATAATCTGCAGCCTTGTTGCAACAGTAGCCAGAGATGTCACTAGGCACAGCAGGACTTAGTTATGCAGTTTTCATGTTATGTTTCCATTGCCACCCACTGAGCTTACCCATAAATTATCTGCAGCTGATGCAAATGGGTTAAAAAACATAACCAAGGGGTCAGCACGCCATTATAGAAATATATCTTAAAAGCCTGGAAAACATGACAGTTTGTATCTGGAACCTACACAGGCTGCATTTTGAAGAAAGGCTTCAGATCTGAGACAAGGCATCATCTGCTGAAAGACTTGTTAAAAATGACTTTCTATTTCTTCACATGGCTGCACCGTCTGTATACACTGCAATTGTACAGCAATTTCTCCCACCAAAAAAGGATTTACAGTCGCCATCATCTGTATTCTACCTTTCAGGAGGTGGACTGTAATCTCAGCAGACTTTGATACTGACTTAAAAAAAAATAAGTGCTATGTTTGCCTTGGTATTTTAGCAGAGGCAGGTTTGACCTCTCTGCAAATGAGCACTGTGGAAAACGCTGTTTTTGTAGTTCAAAGGAAATTTTATTTTAGATTCACTAATGTTTATTCTCTGGTGATATTTTTTTTTACATTTCTGGTTATTCAGCTTTGAATGTTAAAAATGAAATTGCATTTGTATGTAGCACATTTATTGCCTTACAGCCCTGAGGTCGTTAGCTCTGTTCCTGAACCAACAGTATGTGTAGAGTTTTTATGTCCTCTCCGTGTTTGTATGGGATTTCTCCAGGTGCTACAGTTTCCTCCCACACTGCCAATAACAAACTGTTAGGCTAAGTGGTTTCTGACAAAGGGGCCTATTTATCATCAAATGTTTTCAGGGTATTCACTGTAAACAGCCATCTATGGGGGGGACGCGCAAATATTAACTATCCCCCAGATGTACTATGGAGGGATCGCAGCAGATATTGGCCCTCATTCCGAGTTGTTCGCTCGTTGCAGAGTTTCGCTATATTGCGATTAGTCGCTTACTGCGCATGCGCAAGGTTCGCAGAGCGCATGCGCTTAGTTATTTTACACAAAAGTTAAGTATTTTACTCACGGCATAATGAGGATTTTTCATCGTTCTGGTGATCGGAGTGTGATTGACAGGAAGTGGGTGTTTCTGGGCGGAAACTGGCCGTTTTATGGGTGTGTGCGGAAAACGCGGGAGTGGCTGGAGAAACGGGGGAGTGTCTGGGCGAACGCTGGGTGTGTTTGTGACATTTAACCAGGAATGAAACTGACTGAACTGATCGCAGTGGCAGAGTAAGTCCCGAGCTACTCAGAAACTGCAAAGAAATTTCTATTCGCAATTATGCGAATCTTTCGTTCGCAATTCTGCAAAGCTATGATTCACTCCCAGTAGGCGGCGGCTTAGCGTGAGCAATGCTGCTAAAAGCAGCTAGCGAGCGAACAACTCGGAATGAGGGCCATTGCCCCCATATGGGGGCTGCAGTGCTGTCTAATTTACCAGAGTTGGGTCGTCGTCTCCAGGTGGCGTTAACCTATAGCAGCCTACTACGATGGAGCCATACTAATCGTGGCTCCGTCTGCGCCCCAGCACAAGTCAGAATGCTGACGTGGTAGTAATAGTATTTAAAGCATTTTAACCATGTCGCCATTATAACATTAAACATGGCGGTAACGTATCATGTTTAAAGTTGTAATGCCAATTTGGTAATAATGCATCAAATAATATCAATACCCCATACACATTCTGCTGTCGACATTACATTGCCGACATACAGTACTGACTCTCAACAGCGTACTGTAATTGTCAACCAAACATACCAAACCCTACAACATAAGGATGTTCAATTCTACGGAACTGTGCTTTTATTTCTCATTATCCAATGTTTGAAGAGGCAAACCCTTGTTCGATAAAGGTAAATGGACATCTTTTTTCTCATATGTATGTAAAAAAACGAAAATAAAATAAACTTCATTAAAAAAGAAACACAGGTAAAAAAAAAACAGTCAGTACTAAATAAAAAGTCATGAAATATCTTTATTTTTTTTTAGTACATTATAATTATGCCAGTAAAAAAATCTGATACACAAAATTACAGCTTTCTGCATAGGGAACAGCAGTTGGAAATCCCCTTTAATTTTTATTTGACACTCGGATAAACTTTGTGCTAGTAAACGCACCTGCTGTACAGTAGCCTCCTGCAATTCTTTGTGGCTAGGATGCATCGGATAGATTAAAAAAAAAAAAATACAACTATTTTGGCAATGATGATAGATTTAGGAGCATTCATGGAGTAATTGGCTAAGATTGATTTGGATGCTGAATGCCACCCATCATTTTTATAGCAATGGGGTCAGACGGGCAGCTGCAGAAAGAAGTCGGCTAATTATGAGAATTCAGTGTTCATTAATAGAATCCCTCTCCAGAAGCAGCAGCTGTGTGTTTGCTCACGCAGATTATTAATTCCAGCCTTGCCTCAGCTGTGAGTGCGTGCTGCATTGAAGGCCATCCTTGCTATTAAGTCTCGGTTATCATCGCCCAATCACCGCTTGCCTGCTGAAAGAAATACAGACAGGGAAAAATGTAAACTACTTTCTCATCACAGGTGTATAAAGACTTTGCACCTACCTCACAATTCAACCTCTCAATCTTTAACAATTAAATAGCAATTTTGGAAGTCATTAATCTGTAGGCAACCTTGTGAGATCTAATTCATACCTGTCAACAGCAATGGACAGCAGCTAATATGAAAGTAATTGCCATAGAAGTCTGCGTTCCCACTTGATACCATGCTTTTACCCAGAGACCTTGGGGACTGCAGTGCCAGAGCATGTGCTGAATATTGCATGCACAGTGCTGTACTGACTGCTACTGATTAACCCTTACTTTAAAAAGGTTGGCTGACGATGTAACATTTTGCCATATTCTACTCAAAATGTGACATCTTTAATGGCTCAGTCTGCTCAAAAATTAGAATACATTAAATGAAATCCGATCCCTGAATACTGGGGTGTAGCAGTAAGTGTTCAGGGTGTACGGCATACTTACCTACTCTCCTGAAAGTTGCGGGAGACTCCCAATTTTTAGGGTAGTCTCCCGCACCCCGAAGAGTTGATGGATCTCCCACATCCTGCCCACCTTCCTAGTGATGTTAGTAGGATGGGGAGAAAATGCTGGGGTTAGCAAGTGTGTACAGAGAGGGAGAGGCTAAAAAACACAAATAACTTCTTTCAGACCCGTTCCCTTCACACAAATTCATGAATTGTGGCATTGTCGCTATGGGGCCTTATGATGTGAGAACTCATCCCCACCCCCCGAACTTGCCAGCTGCAGGTCCATGGAGAGGAGAGCTTAAAAGTTGGCAAGTGTGGTGTGCGGGAAAAGTGGGCCGGGCCGAGAGGGTTGCTTGGAAAGAGTAGGGTGAAAGCAGTTAAAGGGAGTAGGGAGTGGCTGCAGGAGGTGGAGAGACCCAGCAGTTTGGTGGCTCAGGAGCAGGGGTTAAAGTGAGCCAGAATGGGGCGGAACTGCGTTCCATCTGTTCTATTTGTCTGTTCCGTGTGCCATTTGTGGCGTAACTTGAAATTTTTCTCCCCAAGCCAAAAAATTCTCTCCCCCCCCCCGTAATTGTCAATAGAAAAGTAAAGATGCGTGCACTGCAGGCGTGCGCCCCAAAAAGGGGCGTGGTCTCACTTAAAGGAGCATGGCTTCACTGAAAGGGGCGTGGTATTGCAGGAAAAGACTAGCTTATCCCCCAAGACATTGGCCACCACAGGAAACAAAAAAAACAATCCTGATTCATGCCCCTAACATTATTTGTCTTTTTTGCTCCTTATAGTAATGCCCCTTACCAGGGTCGGACTGGCCCACAGGTGTACAGGGGAAACCACCGGTGGGCCCCCACCTGGGGGGCCCACTCCCTTCTCTAGGCATCAGATATTGCACTTGAATTACACATTATCCATATGTTACATTATACTGCACAGGACTATGGTGTACTTTCTACAGAGTTATTGCTATATATATTTAACAAGGGGCCCAGAACATGCACTACTGGTTAGCCAAGCCTCTAAGCATGGGCCCCTATTACTGCATTTTCCAAGTAGGCCCTTCATGCTCCAGTCCGACACTGCCCCTTACACATTATGCTACACACTGCAATGGCCCTTAGACATTATGCCACACACCATAATGCCCATTACACAATATGCAACATACCGTAATGCCCCTAACACATTATGCCACACACCGTAATGCCTGTGACACATTATGCCACACACCACAATGCCCATTATACATTATGCCAAACACTGCAATGCCCCTGAGACATTATACCACATACCACAATGCCCATGATATAGTATACCACACACCGTAATGCCTGTGACACATTATACCACACACCGTCTTGCCTGTGACACATTATGACACACACCGCAATGCCCGTTATACATTATGCCACATACTGCAATGCCCCATAGACATTATACCACATACCACAATGTCCATGGTATAGTACACCACACACCCTAATGCCTGTGACACATTATGACACACACTGCAATGCCCGTTATACATTAAGCCACACCCTGCAATGCCCCTGAAACATTATACCACATACCACAATGCCCGTAATGTACTATACCACACACTGTATTGCCTGTGACACATTATGACACAAACCGCAATGTCCATAATACATTATGCCACAAACCACAATGCCCATTACACATTAATACCTACAGTAAGGCTTCTAATTACTTTTAAATTACCTATTTGTGGCCAGGGATTTCATGCTCTTGGTTCCATGCGTTGTGCCAGGGGTTGTCATGCTTAGGGTGTCATGCTCGTTTCCAGGGGTTTCACGTGCTGAGTGTTATGCTTGTTACCAGGGGTTTCATGTGCTGGGTGTCAAGCTTGTTGCCAGGGGGTAATATTTGTTGCCATGGGTTTCATGCACTGGGTGTCATGCTCGTGCTAAGTGGTAATGCTTGTTGCCAGGAATTTCATGAGCTAGGTGTCATGATTGTTACCAGGGAGTAATGCTTGTTGCTAGGGATGTGTAATGCTCATTGCGAAGGGGTTTTCATGCTCTGTGCCAGGGTGCCGTGGCCGCCAGTGCTATGCGCTCCCAGGCGGCACCACTTCCCGGCATTTAGAGCGCTATGAATATGAATGGGAGCCATGGCATGGCTGGCAGGACAGAGGAGCTGAGCAGTGACATGGAGCCCAGCTTGGTGATTCATGCCATCTGCAGGAGGAGGGGAGACCCAGGCATCCCTCCCCCATGCAAGCAGCTCATCCTCGAGCCACACTACTGTGCTGAGGACACTAAGAAGACAGCATAAAGCCTATGCTCCCCAAGCAGCAGGGACCAGAGCCCAGCGCCCCGCTATCCCCAGTCTCCATCCTCTCGCCTCATGCTGGCCGCTGCGGCTCAATGCCCTGCTGATGCGCTGTGCCGTCTACATGGGATGCGCTCTGTTGCTCGGCTCCCTCTGTACCCTGCATTGCTCCGCCACCCCATTGCCCTCCCAGACTTTACCCGAGCAAGGACCCCGGGACAGGTGAGCACTGGCATCTGTATACTGCTGCTGGCCTCAGGGGCTGACTCTGCCACCCAGAGTACGGAAACACTATGATACTATGACCTCTAGCATCTGTCTCCTCTATGACAGCGGCCTATTTGGGAGGGACAATTAGCAGATTGACATGCGTATCTGTGCTTAATCAGTGACGGCGCCCCCCCACCCCCACCCCCCGCGCAGCCCTGCGCCTCCAAGCCTCCACAGTGGCTGCGGGGGTGGTAGTTACGCCACTGGTCCTAACATGAATATGGAGATTGTGCTACTGTGCAGCGTAATGTGCATTTGGGATACTGTTACGTGACCACGCCCCTTTCTTTATGAGACCATGCCCCTTTTTGCGGTGCACGCCATCCCTTAACTAGGCACCGGGAAGGGGGTGTGGGATGAGTTCCACCACCTCTCTAGCTCCACCACCTCTCTAGGACCAGTTTCAGCACTTTAAGCACTGATCAGGTGGACTACTATGTGAAGCACAGTAAGCTAGTGCTGCTGTTATATGTTGTGTGTGTGATGTTTGTCAGGTTGCTACCAATCCGGAATTACCCAGACCATTTGCAATTCAAGAATGGTCATGAGGGGCCCTGTTTATTCTGCCAGTCCAGGGCCTCGCAGAATCTGATGGCAGCCATGAGGATCAGGACATAATATAAATTTATGCCAGCATCACAACATGAAAAAATTAACACATTAACAAAATAGTAGATAATATCAGGAATATCAAAATTATTAACTAGATTTTTCTAACTCAAATTTCCCAGGAATATCCTGGAAGATGGAACAAGCTTTACACAATTATTATTATTATTATTATTATTATCCACAATATTCCCAAATATTATCAACATTTTAAATTACTATTACTTTGCATCAATAAAAAAAAAATCTTAAAGAGTGGAAAGAGGGCCCGAACAATATCTTCCATAGTACGCTTGGCGTATCTATAATGGGTACAGGGTGTGCGGTGCACACGGGCCCCACACCACACATCCTGCATCTATATAATTATACTTACCTCTCCAAAGTCTTGCATCAACCACTACAGCAGACAGAAATCACTGGGAAAATGGTGATGAGGTCATTTTCCTGGTGATCTGCGCATGCGCAGTAGAGATGTCTCATGGGCACCATGTTTTCAGAGACCAGTGTATGTGCAGTAGACTCTCGCATAATGCTGTGGTCTACTGCACTGTTGGTGAGTAGAAGGCCTGTAAGGATCCTGCACGTGGGTCCTCTCCTCTCTTAAACCATCCGTGCATAGCAGTGACGTGTAGTGAGGTGAGGCAGAGCCTTTCCTGTCATACTAATGTATATGCCAGAGGTTTGATTATATAAAGTATATGAAAAGTACAAATAATATATTAGAAATATCATCTTTGTATTATTTTAATCATTTTCATAGTCAATACTCTGCAGTAAAAAGTCTGACAGGTGAGTCAGTGCCTCCCCTGTCTACCTGTTCCGCACACCTCTGATCAAAACTGAACAAATTTCCAGCAGTATTTACTGCTGTACCTGTGTATAATGCCCACTTGTATATACTGCTTCACCTGTGTATAATGCCCACACGTATATACTGCTGGACCTGTGTATAATGCCCACATGTGTATACTGCTGCACCTGTGTATAATGCTCACATGTATATACTGCTGCACCTGTATATAATGCCCACATGTATATACCGCTGCACCTGTGTATAATGCTCACATGTATATACTGCTGCACCTGTATATAATGCCCACATGTACAGTATATACTGCTGCACCTGTGTATAATGCCCACATGAAGCCTTTGGTTCATATATTATGATATATGTGTAAATCTGGCTCTGGTACTAGCCAGTGCCTCCTGAGCCATTTACCTCACCGCACGTCATATGGTGCCAACCAGAATCACATTCTCCTCATTTTGAAGGGAGGTGGTTGATAGATAGACGTTTACCATTTACCATAGGGTCGACAATCAATAGGTCAACAGGGTCAAATGGTCGACAGGGTCAAAATGTCGACATGAAAACAGGTCGACACACATATGATCAACATATGGGCAACACATTTTTTTTTGGGGGGGAGCATGTTTTACAACTTTTGCGGCATTTTCTATTCATGTCACAAACTATTACCTTTTGTAACCAAGTCAGATGCGTGGCGAGCGAAGCGAACCGCCAAGCCCGAAGTGTGGTGAGCGAATCGAGCCCACAAGGGGACACATTTCACAAATTTGGGTGAAATATGTTTAAAAACACAAAATAATATTTTTTAAAAATGACTTTTTTTGTGTCAACCATTTTTCATGTCGACCTTTTGAACCTGTCGACCTAATGCTGTTGACCTAATGACTGTCGACCTTTATAATGTCTGTCTTCTGTATCACACCCATTTTAAGTATTAAATCCATAGATTTAGTTTAATGAACACCTCGGAAAGAACATATAATACTTAATATTATAAGGTGTTATATCTGCGATGGTAAAATATCCCCCACACTTTCCAAGTCATGATAGCATTTAATTAACAATAAAAAGATGCACTGACTGACTTTCCCACATCCATGTCCTGCAGACGACCTTTAACAATTCAAAGGTCAGCTGTCTCTTTCCCCTCTAATGTACACATTGTGGAGAGTCTAAAGGTAGAATGAATATGACTGTACAGTATGACCACAAATCTATTTTATTACAGCAATTGCACGCTGTCGGCAACCAGAGGTTATCAAAGCAATCTGCGCAAATTTCATTTCAAAACCTGTTTTGCGCAGCTGAGCTACAATCCTATGGGTTCTGACTTTTTTCCCGCCATTTCACGGATTAGCATTCTGCGCTGTATTTGTATGCTAGGGTGATATCACTCAATATAATCTGCTGGTTAGGTTGCGGTACAAAAAGGAAGAATTTTGGTTGGGACAAAAATGGGGATCCGGTCTTTAGGTTGACAGTAAGTAGGTTGACACTGTCTAGGTCAACCACTATTGGTCGACAGTAAGTAGGTTGACATGGTTTCTAGGTAGACACGGACTTTAGGTCGAAATGTTTTAGGTCGACATGACAAAAGGTCTTGACAAAAGGTTTTTCAATTTTTTTTTCTTTCATTTTTTTAACTTTATCATACTTTACGATCCATGTGGACTACAATTGGGAATGGTAACCTGTGCCGAGCGCAGCAGTACCGGAGCGAGGCACTTTGCCCGTAGCATGGTGAGCAAAGCGAGCCATGTGAGGGGACACGGTGCACTAATTGGGGTTCCCGGTCACTGTACAGCAAAAACAACACCAAAAAAAGTTTAAAAAACTCATGTCGACCTTTTCTCATGTTGACCTAGTACATGTCAACCTAGAGTCCCTGTCGACCTAGAAACCAAGTTGACCTACTTACTGTCGACCAATAGTGGTCAACCTAGACACTGTCGACCTAAGTCTAATCTGCCTAACATACTACACCCCAAAAATGATGAGGGGAACCTTTGAATCAAATTACACAATAAAAATTTACTAAATTTCGCAACATTATACGGAATATGGTAATATTCCATGGAACAGTTTTCGATATTCTATTTACCTGCAGTAACAACCCTTAGCCTGGGGGAAAAGCCAGGGTAATAGCTATACACAAAGCAGCCTTGCCCTTCTTAAGGTTTTAATTAGCTTATCAATTCATACCATCAAATTATGTATTACTGGTTATAGTATGCACACATTGAGACCCTCTGGAAGTATTCTTCACAATGAAATGCAAAAAAAAAAAAATCCATTATACTGTCATTTATGCCACTGATAAAATATATTTCTGTACTCTAACAGAACATCTTTACAGTAGGAAGAAGTATGTTTAATCATTACAGCCTACGGAACATCTGTCAGGCGCAGTATCCCCTGGGTGGCGTTGGGATATGCGACGTGTTCTTCACAGGTGTAAAGGGCTCATTATTCAGGTATGTCAAGAAGTGCTTCAAGAAATCCCGATGGAACTCTGAAGGGAATTCAAATTACAGCAACTCAGCGTGAAAAATCAAGTTATGTAAAACCTCAAACACTTGGGTATATTGACTTATAAAGAACTTAAATTACTTTTTTTTTCTTTACTCTAAGTGGTTCAACTTTTCCACTCATTTCTGAAACATGGATATAAGGGTGAATATGGTGGGGTGGCACTGTTCAATAGAGTCATGAAATCATTCAATTATTACATGTAGGTAATAGATTTTCCATGTACTGTACCGTGGGTTCATTGCCATATTTAACATTAATGGTTGACGCATGTGCTCATTTTATGATTTGGTCATTAAGAGATGAGTTTGTCTACTATGAGAGTGGCACTGGATATTAGATCACGGGTGAGCTGGCCCATATGGGTCTGGTCTTTACCAACATTGCCCTTTGGCCAGTGGCGTAACTCCGAGAGGAAAATAAAGCATTTGCCTTCATATGCCAGGGGCAAAATTTACTATCATTCGATTTTGATTTAGAAGGGATTTTGGCATTCTGTTTCTATTTGATTTCCATTTGATTTGGGTTGAACATATTTACTATAGACCAAGTCGAATGTCGAATCAATTCTATTGCCAAATTCAACTCACATCCCAATGGAAATCGAATTTCCGAAAAACATTGATGTTTTCCCATAGCCCAACATTAAATCCCCTCATTTGCTACAATTTGATTTGAAATTGAACTCTAAATCGAACTCTAAATCGAACCTCAAATCCCCAAATGTTTAGAATGTTGATAAACATTCAATTTTGGAATCTAAACCCATTCTAATGGTAGGAAATTGATAGTGATGATGTTTTAAGTACCCAAAAGCATGTAGATCAGTGTGGAATAGTAATAATGGATGTCCAAGTTTATGGTATGTTGTACACCTACCTGCACAATGCAAGTCACCACCTGATGGAGATAACCTTGGAGGATCAATCAGAGCACCTTCAGCAGCTTTATGAGTTAAACAGTGCACATATTTATACTTATAGACATTCCATAAATGTGCAATAGATAGCACCAGAGCACAATATTGGGCAATTTGGCTGAAAAATATATATAAATTTAAAATCATGAGTGTTGTAACTGGCTATCCTGATTCAACCCATGATGCCTACATCCTTAGCAAATCATCTCCGTCTGCAAAAATTCTTGTAGGACAAATGCCAGCAGGATTATTGTTGTGTAAGATGCTGGTATGTCCTAATAAAGCAGGTAATAGTAATTGAAACTAAATTGTTCTAGTTTGTTCCCCTACCACCAAAAAGGTTATTTAGGCTATGGCTATTTGGTTTTTTGAGAAAAAAAAATATTCAAAAGGCATATTATTATATAATTAGGCAAAAATGTTTGATATTGTGCTCTGCTGCCGTCTATTGCATAATCAGTCGGACTGGGGCATGTAGGGAGGAATACAGTGGTAGGGGCCCATGTTTAGGGGTTTCGCAAGTCTCTAGAGGGGATGTGCCCAGTCGCCACATTGGTTTGCCTAACGATTTTGCAAGTGTTTGTCTCCTAGATAAATATATACAGTAAATACTGTAGTTCATGCATGATAAATCACTAGATTAGTAACAGTACAGTCTGGAATCTGATCGCTAGAGGAGAGGATGGGCTCCCACCCAGAAGGGCTCACTGGTGGTTTCCCCTGTACCCATGTGGACCAGTCCAACCCTGATCACGCATTAAATAAACCACTCCCCACCAGATTAAGTAATAAACAGGGAGCAGACAGAGGTTATTGTTTTTTTTAGCAACAACTGACTATGTGTGCACAGAAAGTGGAAGGCAGACAGGAAGGCAGATTTGGGCTAAGCTAATTGTCAACTATTTCAGCTGTAAGTATTTAAAAAAAATCATCACTTAGATTTTCATGTATAAAACAGTGTAAAGAGAGAGCCTCTCCCCTTTAAATAGTGTGCATGTGATACATTTGGACCAATAGGAAGCAATGAGGAAGTTCTGTTCGATTTTGCATTCGATTTTGCTGGGGATTTTAATAGGGATTTGAGGTTCGATTTGGTGAGGGATTTCATAAATTCAACTCAAAATCTGTTCCCAAAAATGACCAACATTAAATTCGATTTGAAAATGGAATGCAAAATCGATTTTTAGTAAATAAGGAATGTGTAAAAAAAAAATAGAAACTCAAAAGGAATCGATTTCTATCGATTTTGAAGATTCATAAAATGATTTTCAAAGTCGAATTTTAGTAAATACACCCCCAGTTGTCCAGGGTGGCACAAGTAGGTGCATCAAGACAGGGCCTGTGTATTTTGACCTGCATGGTGCTATAGCATAAGAGGGGCAGTCTAAGGGTTGTTACAGAGGCTGCACAGAATGTGCACCTGTAAGTCCCTGCCCAATCCAGGTGTGGTTCATTAGTTCGACATGAGTTAGGTCGACATACATTGGGTTGACCACGTTTGGTCGACATGCATTAGATCAATATAATCACTAGGTCAACATGGTCATTAGGTCGACATGTGCTAGGTCGACATGGAACAAGGTCGACATGAGGGTTTTTTAACTTATTTTGGTGTCGGTTTCTTCAAAAAGTGATGGGGAACCCCAATTAGTGCACTGTGACCCCTCACATGGCTCGTTTCGCCATGCTGCGCTCGGCTTAGGTTACCATTCCCAATTGTAGTACATGTGGATCGTTAAGTATGAAAAAGGTAAAATATTGTGAAAAACTCATGTCGACCTTTTTCCATGTCAACCTAGTACATGTAAACCTAATGACCATGTTGACATAGTGATCCTGTCAACCTAATACATGTCGACTAAATGTGGTCGACCAAATGTATGTCGACCTAACTTATGTTGACCTAATGACCTCTATCCACCCAATCCTGCTGTGCCTGAGGTATGCACCAGTAATAGGGGGAAGGAAGGGGAGCCACATTGAAGGAGCCCCCTGTAGCTCCCACTTAGACGTATTAACCTGCACTGGTAATGCTGCTGGGTGTTTTTATTGTATGTTAATAAAATGGGCATAAACAGCCATGCCCAGTTGCACAAGGTGGGGGGGGGGGGTATGGGAGGACTGGGGTGGACGAGAGCGCATTCGCTTCCTTGAATCTCGTCACCATATGGAACAGCAGTGTGGTTTGTGAATGAGATGGCTGGTCCCTCCCCGGACCTTCATGTGGGACCACCCCTTACAAGTGACAGCATGCTCATGTGTATAAGCAAGAAGGACGGCAGTAGAATGTACTAATGAAAGTGCTGGAGGAAGGAATGTAGCTGCAGGTGTGTGAGGGTTCTGAATGCCGGTGATAATAACTAAAGTATGGGGACTAGTTTGTAAAGTTTGCAGGATCTTCTCAATATTACTAATGAATGCTGTAAGACTAGCTATAGATGAAGTCTAATAGTTCTACCTCTGTCATGATTATTCAGTGGCCTGGGCATGCTGGACTGCACCCTGGCACCACTGTATCAGCAAATACATAGTAACATAGTAACTACTAACGGATGCAGGCAGTGTGTCAGCATTGACGATGATGTCAACAACCAAACACCCTTACCCGCATTCTCTATTACATCATCACAGACGCATATTACGCTGTAGATACACACTCAAGAGCTATGGTAGGCTCGGTTAGTGTGAGGGGAAGGGTGGCCAAATTGAGGAGACATGGCCATGAATATGTCCTCCTTGACCAGGGGAAGATCCAGGGGAAGGGAAAGTAGGGTGCAAAAATGGGTTTTCTACATAATGGATTTTGGATTACCAAATAAGATATTGCACAAAATGAACTTTGTGAAAGATATTTGCCATGCAATCCTACCATTACACACTGCGGGGGAGATTTATCAAATCGTTTAAAGAGATCAAGTGGAGGTGTTGTCCATAGCAACCAGTCAGATTCTAGCTTTCACATTAAGGAATGTACTCAGTAAATTATAGTTACAATCAGATCAGTTACTATTTATACCCTCAAAGTTGTACCTAACAAATAACTATATACAATATATGTGGTAAGATGATAAAAAAAGGTCAGATAGTTACTCTTGGATAGAAACGTGTATCAGAGCCGGCCATAGGCATAGGCAAACTAGGCAATTGCCTAGGGCATTTGATATGCCTAGGGGCATCAGCAGCTTCAGCTGATTAAAATGATATGCAGCATGCCTATATTCTGTGTGTAGCATTTCATGTGCAGATACAGCCACAGTCTCACACAGTATATAGGCATGCTGCATATAATTTTAATCAGCAGAAGCTGCTTGTGCATCCTAGCCACATAGCAATGCAAATAAGATGCATTTTCATAAAAAAGGTGTTAGCATTGAGGCAAGATATATGAGGACACATCTGTATCCAAGCAGAGGCAGATGTCACAGCGTTAGTGGCATGTGAGTGTTGTGTGCATGTGAGTGGGTTGGTTGTGCAGTAGTGTTCGGAATATGTGTAAGGAGCATTATGTGTGTCATGTAAAAATGCATTAATAATGAGCAACATATGTGTAAGAGGCACTATGTGTCATTATGTGTATAAGGGTATTAATAATGTGCGGCATATGTGTAACAGGGTACTACTGTATGTGTGTCATTATGTGTATAGGGGCACTAATAATGTGCAGCAAATGTGTAGGGGGCACTATGTGTGTCATTATGTGTATAAGGGTATTAATAATGTGCGGCATATGTGTAACAGGGTACTACTGTATGTGTGTCATTATGTGTATAGGGGCACTAATAATGTGCAGCAAATGTGTAGGGGGCACTATGTGTGTCATTATGTGTATAAGGGCATTAATAATATGCGGCATATGTGTAAGGGACATTATGTGTAAAAGGGCATTAATAAAGGTTGTCATAATGTGTAAGGTGCATTATGTTTATAAGGACATTAATAATGTATCTCATATGTGTAAGGGGCATTACTGTGTGGAATTATGAGTATAAATGCATTACTAATGTGTGGCATTATGTGTATAAGGTGCTCTACTATGTGGCATTGCGTATAGAAAGGGCACTACTGTGTCGTCTAATGTGAATAAAGAGCAATGTGGTGTGGTGTAATGTGAATAAGGAGCAATTCAGTGTGATGTAATGTGGATAAGGGTCTCTACTGTAAGGAGTAACGTTTATAAGGTAAAGTGATACTACTGTGGGATGTAATATGAATTATGGACACTATCGCATGATCAAATGTGAATAAAGTTGCAGTACTGTGTGGCGTAATTGGAATTGGTGTTACTATTCTGTGGCCATGCCCCTTGCCAGCAAAAACACACTCCTTTTTGGGCTGTGCGCCAAATGTGCGAACTGTTCCTATTTAAAATATAGGGGGTACAAACACCAAAATAAGGACTGCTATGGGTGAGGAGTGATGGTGCTGGGAAAGAGGTGCGAGGTCAGAGGCAGAACCAGCGGTGGTGCTAGGGGGCACCAGCCAAAATTTTGCCTAGGGTATCATCTTGGTTAGGGCCGGCTCTGACGTGTATAATAGATTTGTAAGAACGCTTATCAAATACAGATGTGTTCCATTCCTTTTCATTACGTGATTTTACATGTGGCTTTAGTAGAGTTTGTAAGCTTACCGTGTCCGTTACCAATGTGCTAGAATAAGGAAATGCTTGGAAAGGAAACAGGTAACAGTAGCATTCACGTACCCAAATTTAACAGAATGCAATGCATTTCAAACAAAACAAAGCATTTCAAATACATAGGCGATGAGTAATTTCCAATTACAATTTTACATCTATCTATCTATCTATCTATCTATCTATCTATCTATCTATCTATCAAATATTAATAATGCAGTAGAATAACATTTTAAAATTGCCAGTAGATAAGGTCGCTAAGGAGTCTGCTAATGTCTCAGTTCTCATATGATCATGGCACAATTAAACAACACTGAAATATATTAAAGTAATAACGCTACAGATATAACAAATCTGCAAAACTATCTATGCATGTGTAGCTTTTCAGAGTTAGTTGCCATTAGATACCTTTAGCCGGTATTTCACTATCCACTCCTTTCCCTTCTGTAAAGAATCCAGCAGTATAGTGATACACTGAGTAAATTAGATTGAAAGATCGTCAGGAGGTGGGCTGTGATACAGTGGACACATGTTGGAGCCCATGCCCGGGCTTGTTGGAGGGTCTGGCAGGGGCCTTGGTCAGATGCTGAGGGCCGCACTGAGGGGGATTTTCACATTTTCTGCCTTTGCAGTGCAGCTCAGCCCCTCCCACAGGGACCTGTTGGTCGAATGCTAGGAGCCAGTCATGGTGGGAGTCTGGGATAATGTGACTGAGAGTGAGAACACAGGAGATCCAATGGGGATCCCAAAGAGACAGGTACGTAGCTTTGTGCAGTGGTGTATTTATAATAAGTGTAGTGTGTGTGGAGCATACGGTCCCCTGGGGTCTCACACCGCATACCCGTCACTATTGTTTTCAATACTTACCCTCTGGAGTCCTGCATCGGCAGCAGCAGCAGCAGCACTGTAGACATAACCAGGAAAATGGAACTGCAGCCATTTTTTGGTGCTTCGCACATGCGCAGTGAGAGAGTCTCTGGGAAAATGGCCACTGAGCCATTTCCTGGAGACATCCGCATGCGCACTAGACTCTGGGACAGTGCTAGGGTCCCCCAGTGACCCTAGTGCCCACAGTCTACAGAAGCTGGGTATTGGTGACAGGCATTTGGGATCCTGCCGGTCACCATACCGATGCCAAGATCCTGAGGTTTAGATTGCCGGCGAGGGTGGCGAGCGCAACGAAGCCCCCCCGCCGGCTCACCACGCAGCGGGCTTGGTGGCTTGCTGCGCTCGCCACAGGTTCTATTCCCACTCTATGGGTGTCATGGACACCCACAAGTGGGAATAGTCCCTGTTAGTCGGCATGCCGCCGACTGTCGGGCTTTCAATGTCTCAGGATCTCGGTGTCGGTATAGTGATCAGCGGAAAGCTGCCGGCAAGAGAGGAGGGGGCCCAGACAGAGCCTGCACATGGGCGTCCTCCGCTCTTGATATACCCCCACATGTAGCACTTGCGGCTGCCTACTATAGCATGCCGCACCATGCACATATAGTATTTTTTGGAGGGAGGGGAGGGGAGGTGGCATGGCCACCCCTCCCCAATTTATTCACACCCCCTCTAGTACCTGGGCCCATTCCCTGCTGTGGATAGCTCTGGTTGATGCTACATTAATAAAGAATAAAACTCAAGAAAATTCTATATATTTATGCTGCACAAAACCATGTCTCTTTTGCTAGTGATGAATTAAGTTCACCTTAACATGTATACATTTTACACAATTTAACTTTTTCTATAGTGTCATTTATTTCTTAGTCTAACCGATACAGATTTCCTACAATAGGAGTCATTTTGAATAATTAATAGTACAGGAAAAATATATTTTCTATGAAAATATGTTGTGTTAGTCTCTGTAATTGATGTACAGAAGCGTCAATATCAACCGTGCATTCATGTTTACCACTGTATGCAATTATCTACTCAGCCTGTTCCCATTAGCATTATTTCCCTTTTTGATCTGTGAGTATTTAAAGCCATTAGAAAATAATCTAAAGTATTTCAATCGCTGAATAAATTTTTATGTCCGTGGCACCAGCTTCTTATTTTTATTTTTATTAATGGGCTATAAATTATGACTGTCCTATAGGATGAGGCAGGAGGATAGTTACAGCAAAATGGAATGGAAGGAAAATGATCTTGAAAAGGTCAGGTCTCCTGTCAGCGCGTCTTTATGCACAATTAAAACCAGCCATGAAAGTGGCTGTATAATCAGCGTGATGAATATGCATTATGCAGTAGGTGGAGTGAGGCTAGGCGGAGCGTACTGTATGTGCTGGCATTACATGGCAATGTTACCTTTCATTGCCACACTGAACCTCAGCTAGCTCGAGATTCATTATTCGTTATATTACTAGCAAACAACAAGTAGCGTATTGTGCTTTATAAAGCATTTTAACCGAGTGATAATACTTTGATCTGCAATTTTATATATATATATATATATATATATATATATATATATATATATATATATTTATAATTTATCTATTGATCGATTTATCTATCTATCTATCTATCTATCTATCTATCTATCTATCTATCTATCTATCTATATCTTATCTATCTATCTTAAATTTAAAATTTCTATTTGACACAGATGCACATTGTTACATATATATGTACATATTGTAGGGAATATAGATTGTAAGCTCCACTGGGGCAGGGACTGATGTGAATGGTGAAATATTCTCTATTAAGCGCTGCAGAATTTGTGTGCGCTATATAAATAGCTGGTAATAAATAAAAAATATATTAGAATTATACTAGAATGAAACATGCCCACACATGTACCCTCTACATGTATCTTACACAGTCTGGATGTATGATCAGAACAGGTAAAATGTTGTTCCTCTAATGGGTAGAATGTTCCAGTAGGCAGTAGTTGGGGGCGTCCATGCAGTTGAAACGTTCACTTAAAAATTACTTATGTATAACATTTATATCACAGGAATGATCTATACTCTCTATTATACCTAAAGGAATTTTGGGGGAAATGTTATACCGATGGATTACAGGATATGAG
This sequence comes from Pseudophryne corroboree, assembly GCF_028390025.1. Taxonomy (NCBI): domain Eukaryota; kingdom Metazoa; phylum Chordata; class Amphibia; order Anura; family Myobatrachidae; genus Pseudophryne; species Pseudophryne corroboree. The sequence goes on along the minus strand of NC_086448.1, from coordinate 739,773,395 downwards.
GAAACAGGGATGTATTTACGTGCACCCCAAATGGCCATGCCCATTTATCCAAAATCCCTTACTGCTTCATCTTTATTGGTAAAATAGGAGATTAGAAAGATTGCAACATACAGTTCAATCTTGTAATACTGCCCATGAATACTGATACGCTGAGTATAGTTCTAGCTTGCATGTATTATGAATACATTATTTCTGTAGCTCAATGCACTGTCTAGCAATGACATTGAGAATAGAAACATAGAAACATAGAATTTTATGGCAGATAAGAACCACTTGGCCCATTTAGTCTGCCCCTTTTCTTTACAATATTTTTTATCTCAAACCTTATTTGATCCTTATTTCTTTGTAAGGATATCCTTATGCCTATCCCATGCATGTTTACATTGCTCTACTGTCTTAGCCTCTACCACCTCTGATGGGAGGCTTTTCCACTTGTCCACTACCTGTCTGTGTAGTAACCCCCCCCCCCCCCCCCCACACCCACCCTCCAGTCTCAGTGCATGTCCTCGTGTCCTATTGCTACTCTTCATTTGGAGAATGTTTCCTTCCTGGACTTTGTTAAAACCCTTGATATAACTGAAAGTTTCTATCATGTCCCCCCAGAGAATCCCTCTGTCATCAACCTACGACCATGGATATGTCGTGCCATGTTTTTCACTTTACCAAACATAGGGGGACATTTACTAAGCAGTGGTAAGTGCAGAGAAGTGAGCCAGTGGAGAAGTTGCCCATGGCAACCAATCAGCAGTGAAGTAATATTTGCCTACTATAAAATTATACAGAGCTGCTGATTGGTTGATGGGGCAACTTTTCCACTAGCTCACTTCTCCGCTCTTGTGCTGATTGGTTGATGGGACAACTTCTCCACTGGCTCACTTCTCCGCTCTTATCACTGCTTAGTAAATATCCCCCATAGGGCCTTATTCAGTTAGCATTGCAACCGCAATTTACCTTATCTGGTGCCAGTGTGTGGGCACAGGTCCCATCTGATTGACAGGCAGAGGCATTTGTGGGGCTGCAGCGTGGCATTGCGGGGGCAGGACACTATACAGTTATACAGAAAAGACTTGTTTACACATGCTGTTGACTTGTAATCAGAACTGGATTAAGACTTGGGAGGGCACAGTGTACTTAATACAGAGGGGCCTCCAATGTCTAAAATTAAGAATTTAAGACCCATACACACTGGGCGATTTTAAGCTGAAAGCAGTTCACTTTTGGTGTTTTGAGCTGCTTTCAGCTCAAAACCGCACAGTATGATTGCCCCGGTGATGAGCACTGATGCGCTCTCCCGCTTCATGAACGGCGTGGTGGACGGCTTTCCATAGCGTCCTGCTATGCAAAGCCGTTCACCCCCGCTGACATCGCTGGGCAGGGGGGAAAATAGGCCAGTGTGTATGCACTGAGCAATTTTCAGCCCAGCGATGTCGGCTATCATCGCTGTGCATACACGCTGGGCGAAAAAGCCCAGTGTGTATGCACCTTAAGTGTTATCATGCATACTATATGAGAGTTTTAAAAGTAGGTGGAAAAAATTAAAGAGGCAGTAATACATTCCATATAAGAAGTAATATTTATTATACTTATACCCAGTGATTACCATGGAATACACAGAGCATCCTGGTGACCGCCATAGAATACAAAAAGCATCCCAGTTGTTGTCATACAGTACACAAAACATCCAAGTAACCACCATGCAATAGACAGAGCATGCCAGAGACTGCAAACAATACACATACCATCCTACTGACCGCCATTCACAGAACATCCCAGTGACTGCCGAACAATACATAGAGCATCCCAGTGACTACTATACAGTACACAGATCATCCCAGGTACTGCCATACACAAAGCAACCCAGTAAATGCCAAACAATACAGAAAGCATTCCAGCAACCACCATACAGTAAACAGAATCCTAGTGGAAGCCGTACAATACATACTGTATATCATCAAAGTGACCACCATTCACAGAACAGCCCAGTGACTGACAAACAATACACAGAGCATCCCAGTGACTGCCAAACAATACCCTGAACACCCCAGTGACTGTAATACACAGAGCATCCCAGTAAACAACAAACAATAGACAGAGTATCCCAATGACATTCACACAATGGGGGTCATTCCGAGCTGTTCGCTCGTTGCCGATTTTCGCAACGGAGCGATTAAGGCAAAAATGCGCATGCGCATGGTTCGCAGTGCGTATGCGGTTAGTATTTTACCACAAAACTTAGTAGATTTACTCACGACCGAACGAAGATTTTTCATCGTTGAAGTGATCGTAGTGTGATTGACAAGAAGTGGGTGTTTCTGGCCGGAAACTGTCCGTTTTCTGGGAGTGTGCGGAAAAACGCAGGGAGTGTCTGTAGAAACGGGGGAGTGGCTGTCCGGACGCTGGGCATGTGTGTGACGTCAAACCAGGAACGAAACGGCCTGAGCTGATCGCTATTTGTGAGTAGGTCTGGAGCTACTCAGAAACTGCTAAGAAATTTATTTTCGCTATTCTGCAAATCTTTCGTTCGCAATTCTGCTATGCTAAGATACACTCCCATGGGGCGGCGGCTTAGCATGTGCAATGCTGCTAAAAGCAGCTAGCGAGCGAACAACTCGGAATCACCCCCAATATACGGAACATTCTTCCAGTGACTGTCAAACAATATACTGAACATGTCACAACATCCCAGTGACCACTATGCAATACACAGAGCATCCCAGGAATTACAATATACAGAGCATCCCAGTGATTGACTTACAATACACATATGAATCAAGTAATTGGATAAAAAAATATGTAATAATAAGTAATTGCATGTATATTGTTTGTACAATGTCAAAGGTTGTTTACGAATTGGTGTGATGAGTTTTTATCCTTTTTGAAAACAAAAAACCCTCAAAAACAGCTTAAATCATAGAATTTGGGGGTCATTTTGATCCCATAGTATTATTAACCTCAATAACCATAATTTACACTAATTTCCAGTCTATTCTGAACACCTCAGACCTCACAATATTATTTTTAGTCCTAAAATTTGCACCGAGGTTGCTGGATGGCTAACCTAAGCAACCCAAGTGGCCGAAACAAACACCTGGCCCATCTAGGAGTGGCACTGCAGTGTCAGACAGGATGACAGATTAAAAAAATTGTCCCCAAACAGCACATGATGCAAAGAAAAAAAGAGGCGCAATGAGGTAGCTGTGTGACTAAGCTAAGCGACCCAAGTGGCCGACACAAACACCTGGCCCATCTAGGAGTGGCACTGCAGTGTAAGACAGGATGGCACTTCAAAAAAATAATCAACAAACAGCACATGATGCAAAGAAAAAAAGAGGCGCAATGAGGTAGCTGTGTGACTAAGCTAAGCGACCCAAATGGCCGACACAAACACCTGGCCCATCTAGGAGTGGCACTGCAGTGTCAGACAGGATGGCAGATTAAAAAAATTGTCCCCAAACAGCACATGATGCAAAGAAAAAAAGAGGCGCAATAAGGTAGCTGTGTGACTAAGCTAAGCGACCCAAGTGGCCGACACAAACACCTGGCCCATCTAGGAGTGGCACTGCAGTGTCAGACAGGATGGCAGATTAAAAAAATAGTCCCCAAACAGCACATGATGCAAAGAAAAAAAGAGGCGCAATGAGGTAGCTGTGTGACTAAGCTAAGCGACCCAAGTGGCCGAGACAAACACCTGGCCCATCTAGGAGTGGCACTGCAGTGTCAGACAGGATGGCAGATTAAAAATATAGTCCCCAAACAGCACATGATGCAAAGAAAAAAAGAGGCGCAATGAGGTAGCTGTGTGACTAAGCTAAGCGACCCAAGTGGCCGACACAAACACCTGGCCCATCTAGGAGTGGCACTGCAGTGTCAGACAGGATGGCACTTCAAAAAATAGTCCCCAAACAGCACATGACGCAAAGAAAAATGGAAGAAAAAAGAGGTGCAAGATGGAATTGTCCTTGGGCCCTCCCACCCACCCTTATGTTGTATAAACAGGACATGCACACTTTAACAAACCCATCATTTCAGCGACAGGGTCTTCCACACAACTGTAACTGAAATGACTATATGGTTTGGGCCCCCACCAAAAAAGAAGCAATCAATCTCTCCTTGCACAAACTGGCTCTACAGAGGCAAGATGTCCACCTCCTCCTCATCGTCCGATTCCTCACCCCTTTCACTGTGTACATCCCCCTCCTCACAGATTATTAATTCGTCCCCACTGGAATCCACCATCTCAGGTCCCTGTGTACTTTCTGGAGGCAATTGCTGGTGAATGTCTCCACGGAGGAATTGATTATAATTCATTTTGATGAACATCATCTTCTCCACATTTTCTGGAAGTAACCTCGTACGCCGATTGCTGACAAGGTGAGCGGCTGCACTAAACACTCTTTCGGAGTACACACTGGAGGGGGGGCAACTTAGGTAAAATAAAGCCAGTTTGTGCAAGGGCCTCCAAATTGCCTCTTTTTCCTGCCAGTATACGTACGGACTGTCTGACATGCCTACTTGGATGCGGTCACTAATATAATCCTCCGCCATTCTTTCAATGGTGACAGAATCATATGCAGTGACAGTAGACGACATGTCAGTAATCGTTGGCAGGTCCTTCAGTCCGGACCAGATGTCAGCACTCGCTCCAGACTGCCCTGCATCACCGCCAGCGGGTGGGCTCGGAATTCTTAGCCTTTTCCTCGCAGCCCCAGTTGCGGGAGAATGTGAAGGAGGAGCTGTTGATGGGTCACGTTCCGCTTGACTTGACAATTTTCTCACCAGCAGGTCTTTGAACCTCTTCAGACTTGTGTCTGCCGGAAAGAGAGATACAACGTAGGTTTTAAATCTAGGATCGAGCACGGTGGCCAAAATGTAGTGCTCTGATTTCAACAGATTGACCACCCGTGAATCCTGGTTAAGCAAATTAAGGGCTCCATCCACAAGTCCCACATGCCTAGCGGAATCGCTCTGTTTTAGCTCCTCCTTCAATCTCTCCAGCTTCTTCTGCAAAAGCCTGATGAGGGGAATGACCTGACTCAGGCTGGCAGTGTCTGAACTGACTTCACGTGTGGCAAGTTCAAAGGGTTGCAGAACCTTGCACAACGTTGAAATCATTCTCCACTGCGCTCGAGTCAGGTGCATTCCCCCTCCTTTGCCTATATCGTAGGTAGCTGTATAGGCTTGAATGGCCTTTTGCTGCTCCTCCATCCTCTGAAGCATATAGAGGGTTGAATTCCACCTCGTTACCACCTCTTGCGTCAGATGATGGCAGGGCAGGTTCAGGAGTGTTTGCTGGTGTTCCAGTCTTTGGCACGCGGTGGCTGAATGCCGAAAGTGGCCCGCAATTCTTCTGGCCACCGACAGCATCTCTTGCACGCCCCTGTCGTTTTTTTAATAATTCTGCACCACCAAATTCAATGTATGTGCAAAACATGGGACGTACTGGAATTTGCCCAGATGTAATGCACGCACAATATTGCTGGCGTTGTCCGATGAAACAAATCCCCAGGAGAGTCCAAATGGGGCAAGCCATTCTGTGATGATGTTACTCAGTTTCCGTAAGAGGTTGTCAGCTGTGTGCCTTTTATGGAAAGCGGTGATACAAAGCGTAGCCTGCCTAGGAACGAGTTGGCGTTTGCGAGATGCTGCTACTGGTGCCGCCACTGCTGTTCTTGCTGCGGAAGGCAATACATCTACCCAGTGGGCTATCACAGTCATATAGTCCTGAGTCTGCCCTGGTCCACTTGTCCACATGTCCGTGGTTAAGTGGACATTGGGTACAACTGCATTTTTTAGGACACTGGTGACTCTTTATCTGACGTCTGTGTACATTTTCGGTATCGCCTGCCTAGAGAAATGGAACCTAGATGGTATTTCGTACCAGGGACACACTACCTCAAGAAATTCTCTAGTTCCCTGTGAATTAACGGTGGATACCGGAAACACGTTTCTCACCACCCAGGCTGCCAAGGCCTGAGTTATCCGCTTTGCAGCAGGATGACTGCTGTGATATTTCATCTTCCTCGCAAAGGACTATTGGACAGTCAATTGCTTACTGGAAGTAGTACAAGTGGTCTTCCGACTTCCCCTCTGGGATGACGATCGACTCCCAGCAGCAACAACAGCAGTGCCAGCAGCAGTAGGCATTACACTCAAGGATGCATCGGAGGAATCCCAGGCAGGAGAGGACTCGTCAGACTTGCCAGTGACATGGCCTGCAGGACTATTGGCTTTCCTGTCTAACGAGGAAATTGACACTGAGGGAGTTGGTGGTGTGGTTTGCAGGAGCTTGGTTACAAGAGGAAGGGATTTAGTTGGCAGAGGACTGCTTCCGCTGTCACCCAAAGTTTTTGAACTTGTCAATGACTTCTTATGAATGCGCTCCAGGTGACGTATAAGGGAGGATGTTCCTAGGTGGTTAACGTCCTTACCCCTACTTATTACAGCTTGACAAAGGCAACACACGGCTTGACACCAGTTGTCCGCATTTCTGTTGAAATAATTCCACACCGAAGAGGTGATTTTTTTTTTGCATTTTGACCAGGCATGTCAATGGCCATATTCGTCCCACGGACAACAGGTGTCTCCCCGGGTGCCTGACTTAAACAAACCACCTCACCATCAGAATCCTCCTTGTCAATTTCCTCCCCAGCGCCAGCAACACCGATATCCTCATTCTGGTGTACTTCAACAGTGACATCTTCAATTTGACTATCAGGAACTGGACTGCTGGTGCTCCTTCCAGCACTTGCAGGGGGCGTGCAAATGGTGGAAGGCGCCACCTCTTCCCGTCCAGTGTTGGGAAGGTCAGGCATCGCAACCGACACAATTGGACTCTCCTTGGGGATTTGTGATTTACAAGAACGCACAGTTCTTTGCTGTGCTTTTGCCATCTTAAGTCTTTTCATTTTTCTAGCGGGAGGATGAGTGCTTCCATCCTCATGTGAAGCTGACCCACTAGTCATGAGGAACATAGGAGAGGGCCCCAGCCATTCCTTGCCACTCCGTGTCATAAATGGCATATTGGCAAGTTTACTCTTCTCCTCAGACGATTTTAATTTTGATTTTTGGGTCATTTTACTGAACTTTTTTGGGGGGGATTTTACATGCTCTCTACTATGACATTGGGCATCGGCCATGGCAGACGACGTTGATGGCATTTCATCGTCTCGGCCATGACTAGTGGCAGCAGCTTCAGCAAGAGGTGGAAGTGGATCTTGATCTTTCCCTATTTTACCCTCCACATTTTTGTTCTCCATTTTTTAATGTGTGGAATTATATGCCAGTATCAATAGCAATGGCCTACTACTATATATACTGCGCACAAAAACTGAAATGCAGCACAGGTATGGATGGATAGTATACTTGACTACACAGAGGTAGGTAGAGCAGTGGCCTACTGTACCGTACTGCTATATAATATATGTACTCGTGGTCAGCAAACTGTGCAAAACTGAAATGCACCACAGGTATGGATGGATAGTACACTTGACGACACAGAGGTAGGTAGAGCAGTGGCCTACTGTACCGTACTGCTATATATTATATACTGGTGGTCAGCAAACTGTGCAAAACTGAAATGCACCACAGGTATGGATGGATAGCATACTTGACGACACAGAGGTAGGTAGAGCAGTGGCCTACTGTACCGTACTGCTATATATTACATATACTGGTGGTCAGCAAACTGCAAAACTGAAATGCACCACAGGTATGGATGGATAGTATACTTAACGACACAGAGGTAGGTAGAGCAGTGGCCTACTGTACCATACTGCTATATATTAAATACTGGTGGTCAGCAAACTGTGCAAAACTGAAATGCGCCACAGGTATGGATGGATAGTATACTTGACGACACAGAGGTAGGTAGAGCAGTGGCCTACTGTACCGTACTGCTATATATTATATACTGGTGGTCAGCAAACTGTGCAAAACTGAAATGCACCACAGGTATGGATGGATAATATACATGACGACACAGAGGTAGGTAGAGCAGTGGCCTACTGTACCGTACTGCTATATATTATATACTGGTGGTCAGCAAACTATGCAAAACTGAAATGCACCACAGGTATGGGTGGATAGTATACTTGATGACACAGAGGTAGGTAGAGCAGTGGCCTTCTTTACCGTACTGCTATATATTATATACTGGTGGTCAGCAAACTGTGCAAAACTGAAATGCACCACAGGTATGGATGGATAGTATACTTGACGACACAGAGGTAGTTAGAGCAGTGGCCTACTGTACCGTACTGCTATATATTATATATACTGGTGGTCAGCAAACTGCAAAACTGAAATGCACCACAGGTATGGATGGATAGTATACTTGACGACACAGAGGTAGGTAGAGCAGTGGCCTACTGTACCATACTGCTATATATTATATACTGGTGGTCAGCAAACTGTGCAAAACTGAAATGCACCACAGGTATGGATGGATAGTATACTTGACGACACAGAGGTAGGTAGAGCAGTGGCCTACTGTACCGTACTGCTATATATTATATACTGGTGGTCAGCAAACTGTGCAAAACTGAAATGCACCACAGGTATGGATGGATAGTATACTTGACGACACAGAGGTAGGTAGAGCAGTGGCCTACTGTACCGTACTGCTATATATTATATACTGGTGGTCAGCAAACTGTGCAAAACTGAAATGCACCACAGGTATGGATGGATAGTATACTTGACGACACAGAGGTAGGTAGAGCAGTGGCCTTCTGTACCGTACTGCTATATATTATATACTGGTGGTCAGCAAACTGTGCAAAACTGAAATGCACCACAGGTATGGATGGATAGTATACTTGACGACACAGAGGTAGGTAGAGCAGTGACCTACTGTACCGTACTGCTATATATTATATATACTGGTGGTCAGCAAACTGCAAAACTGAAATGCACCACAGGTATGGATGGGATAGTATACTTGACGACACAGAGGTAGAGCAGTGGACTACTGTACTGTACTGCTATATATATATAGTTATACTGGTGGTCAGCAAAATTCTGCACTGTCCTCCTACTATATACTACAATGCAGCACAGATATGGAGCGTTTTTCAGGCAGAGAACGTATAATACTGGTGGTCACTGGTCAGCAAAACTCTGCACTGTCCTCCTACTATATAATACTGCTGGTCCTCAGTCCCCACAATAAAGCAATTAGCACACTGAGCACAGATATTTGCAGCACACTGAGCACAGATATGGAGCGTTTTTCAGGCATAGAACGTAGATATTTGCACTTGCAGCACACTGAGCACAGATATTTGCAGCACACTGAGCACAGATATTTGCAGCACACTGAGCACAGATATTTGCAGCACACTGAACATAGAAACTGAGAGGACGCCAGCCACGTCCCTCGCGATCATCTCCAATGCACGAGTGAAAAATGGCGGCGACGCGCGGCTCCTTATATAGAATACGAATCTCGCGAGAATCCGACCGCGGGATGATGACGTTCGGGCGCGTTTGGGTTAACCGAGCAAGGCGGGAGGATCCGAGTTGCTCGGACCCGTGCAAAAAAAGGTGAAGTTCGGGCGGGTTCGGATCCCGAGGATCCGAACCCGCTCATCACTCGTCTCGACTATCGCTCTCTCTTCCACGTCTCATCTCTCGCTCTCTCTTCCCTACGCATCTCTTTCTCCTCCATGTCTCTGTCTAGCCCACATCTCATCCCCACCCCTGTCTCTCTCCCCATTTCACTCTCTCCCCCTCAACATCTCACCCACTCCTCCATGTCTCACTCTACCCAATGTCTCACTCTCCTCACATGTCTCTTGCTCTCCCCCACATCTTATCTCTCGCTCTCCCCCACGTCTCTCACTTTCTCTGCTACACATTTTTCTCCTCCAATTCTCTGGGCTAGATGCATCATCGCTTTGAAAGTGATAAAATGGAGAGAGAAAAAGCACCAGCCAATAAGCTCCTAACTGCCATGTCATAGCCCCCGTTTGAAAAATGACAGTTAGGAGCTGATTGGCTGGTAGTTTATCACTTTCCATTTTATCACTCTCAAAGCGATGGTGCATCTAGCCATCAGTCGTATCCACATCTCTCTCTCCCAAGTGTCTCTCTGACTTTGTCCCCTCTTCCATAGCAAACACTCCTCCAGGGAGGCTCACTCTCTGCTCAGAGCATGTATTTTAAGCTGGGTACACACCTGTCGGACCTATCTAATGATTGGTAAGTGCATACACACTTACCAATCGCCCGCGCGATGTGTTGTGCCTGATGTCACAAATGTGTGGGCATTTATGTGCCCTCCCAATTGATATGTCAGTCACCGGCGGTCCTTGCAGCAAGTCCGTACACACAGCCAGATACACCGATGCTGTTTCTTGCACACAGCACTAAAATGTCTAGTTACCGCACTAATCTTACTTATTCCATGGTATATGAGTATTAATTGCATTTTTTTTGGTATATCAGAATAAAAAGTATATATCCTACTCAATTCTATGGTAACTGCCAGTATTCCATAAGAATAGACATAGGGGGTAATTCCAAGTTGATCGCAGCAGGATTTTTGTTAGCAGTTGGGCAAAACCATGTGCACTGCAGGGAAGGCAGATATAACATGTGCAGAGAGAGTTAGATTTGGGTGGGGTGTGTTCAATCTGCAATCTAATTTGCAGTGTAAAAATAAAGCAGCCAGTATTTACCCTGCACAGAAATAAAATAACCCACCCAAATCTAACTCTCTCTGCACATGTTATATCTGCCTCCCCTGCAGTGCACATGGTTTTGCCCAATTGCTAACTAAGGCCCTCATTCCGAGTTGTTCGCTCGCAAGGCGATTTTAGCAGAGTTACACACGCTAAGCCGCCGCCTACTGGGAGTGAATCTTAGCTTCTTAAAATTGCGAACGATGTATTCGCAATATTGCGATTACAAACTACTTAGCAGTTTCAGAGTAGCTTCAGACTTACTCGGCATCTGCGATCAGTTCACTGCTTGTCGTTCCTGGTTTGACGTCATAAACACACCCAGCGTTCGGCCAGACACTCCTCCGTTTCTCCAGCCACTCCCGCGTTTTTTCCGGAAACGGTAGCGTTTTTATCCACACGCCCATAAAACACCGTGTTTCCGCCCAGTAACACCCATTTCCTGTCAATCACACTACGATCGCCGGAGCGAAGAAAAAGCCGTGAGTAAAAAAAACTATCTTCATAGCAAAATTACTTGGCGCAGTCGCAGTGCGAACATTGCGCATGCGTACTAAGCAGAAAAACGCTGCGATGCAAAGAAAATTACCGAGCGAACGACTCGGAATGAGGGCCTAAATTCCTGCAGCGATCAACTTGGAATTACCCCCATAGTGAAACTATTTAATATATTTCTAACATTTCTAGAAGCAAAATGCATAACTGAACAATGAATTATTTTTGCAAGTTAAAGAACCAAGTACTTAAACCAATTGGCAGATGTAAATTTTAACAAGCGACTTAAGTGCTTGGGCCCCAGGAATTCATTTGTTGTACGCTGAATATATTTGAAGAAGCATGTTCTTGTCCACAACATAATTACTGCTTATTTTCGTTCTAATTGTGCTTCCCACTAGTGTCTATGACTTATGAAATGTAATCAATAACAATTAATTTTTTCAGGAATAATTTTAGGAAAATCGTTCTCTGAATTATAGTGTGCCACAGGAACTTAATAAACTCTTCCATGTACAATTACATACTACAATGCCTGTTTGAGTTGCATTATTAGAATTCATACACTAATGAATAATTTTTGAATTGTATATAGTATTTTATTGAGCAGCAGTGTTAAAAGGACTATTTGAAATTAAAACTTCAAACTTCTAGTTATTGGTGATAATATAGGAATCGTTATATATTTCTTTTGATTGTGGTTAACGTCTCACGCAATAACATTTTTGAGAGACATAATATAACTTCTATATTTTATTACACTGCATGTGATTACCTATTTTAATTTTGCTGTATGAGATGTAAAAATTGAGAGATGTAATCTCTCCATTTTTAATGTTACCCCTGAATACATACAGTATGATTCCCAAGATAATTAAAAAAAACCTCCCCCACAATTTTTTTTTGGGGGGGAAGGGGCTGCCTATTTTGACCGTCCCAGGACCCACAATTTCTGATGGCAGCAAGTGCCACATCCTCTGCTTCAGCTTCTGCCAGTTCAGATATTAGTACTAGTAGTAGTAGTAGTAATAATAATAATAATAATAATAATAATAATATTACCAGAATGTATTAGGGTTTCTCAGTCAATGAACTGAAAAGGTTAGAATAAAATATGGGACTGCTTATGTGACAACTCTACCACATCTCATTGTGATGCAGTGTTACTTTATAGAATGGTGCAGGAAGACGTCAATGCAAATACACAAATTGACATCACAGAGTGTCCATTGGAATTTTGGAAGGGAAAGAAGGAAATTTGGAGTAGCTAGTGCACAATAGCAGGGAACACTGTGATTGAGCGACGTACTGGTGTTTGTGACAATGAACTACAAATTGTTGGAGGAACACAATAGTCATCCTCCAAAAAATGGGTATGCAAGTCCAGATTACAGTGGGTATGAACTAGAGATGAGCGCCTGAAATTTTTCGGGTTTTGTGTTTTGGTTTTGGGTTCGGTTCCGCAGCCGTGTTTTGGGTTCGACCGCGTTTTGGCAAAACCTCACCGAATTTTTTTTGTCGGATTCGGGTGTGTTTTGGATTCGGGTGTTTTTTTAAAAAAACACTAAAAAACAGCTTAAATCATAGAATTTGGGGGTCATTTTGATCCCATATTATTATTAACCTCAAAAACCATAATTTCCACTCATTTTCAGTCTATTCTGAATACCTCACACCTCACAATATTATTTTTAGTCCTAAAATTTGCACCAAGGTCGCTGGATGACTAAGCTAAGTGACACTAGTGGCCGACACAAACACCTGGCCCATCTAGGAGTGGCACTGCAGTGTCACGCAGGATGTCCCTTCCAAAAAACCCTCTACAATCAGCACATGACGCAAAGAAAAAAAGAGGCGCAATGAGGTAGCTGACTGTGTGAGTAAGATTAGCGACCCTAGTGGCCGACACAAACACCGGGCCCATTTAGGAGTGGCACTGCAGTGTCACGCAGGATGTCCCTTCCAAAAAACCCTCCCCAATCAGCACATGACGCAAAGAAAAAAAGAGGCGCAATGAGGTAGCTGACTGTGTGAGTAAGATTAGCGACCCTAGTGGCCGACACAAACACCGGGCCCATTTAGGAGTGGCACTGCAGTGTCACGCAGGATGTCCCTTCCAAAAAACCCTCCCCAATCAGCACATGACGCAAAGAAAAAAAGAGGCGCAATGAGGTAGCTGACTGTGTGAGTAAGATTAGCGACCCTAGTGGCCGACACAAACACCGGGCCCATTTAGGAGTGGCACTGCAGTGTCACGCAGGATGTCCCTTCCAAAAAACCCTCCCCAATCAGCACATGACGCAAAGAAAAAAAGAGGCGCAATGAGGTAGCTGACTGTGAGTAAGATTAGCGACCCTAGTGGCCGACACAAACACCGGGCCCATTTAGGAGTGGCACTGCAGTGTCACGCAGGATGTCCCTTCCAAAAAACCCTCCCCAAACAGCACATGACGCAAAGAAAAATAAAAGAAAAAAGAGGTGCAAGATGGAATTGTCCTTGGGCCCTCCCACCCACCCTTATGTTGTATAAACAAAACAGGACATGCACACTTTAACCAACCCATCATTTCAGTGACAGGGTCTGCCACACGACTGTGACTGATATGACGGGTTGGTTTGGACCCCCCCCAAAAAAGAAGCAATTAATCTCTCCTTGCACAAACTGGCTCTACAGAGGCAAGATGTCCACCTCATCATCACCCTCCGATATATCACCGTGTACATCCCCCTCCTCACAGATTATCAATTCGTCCCCACTGGAATCCACCATCTCAGCTCCCTGTGTACTTTGTGGAGGCAATTGCTGCTGGTCAATGTCTCCGCGGAGGAATTGATTATAATTCATTTTAATGAACATCATCTTCTCCACATTTTCTGGATGTAACCTCGTACGCCGATTGCTGACAAGGTGAGCGGCGGCACTAAACACTCTTTCGGAGTACACACTTGTGGGAGGGCAACTTAGGTAGAATAAAGCCAGTTTGTGCAATGGCCTCCAAATTGCCTCTTTTTCCTGCCAGTATAAGTATGGACTGTGTGACGTGCCTACTTGGATGCGGTCACTCATATAATCCTCCACCATTCTTTCAATGGTGAGAGAATCATATGCAGTGACAGTAGACGACATGTCCGTAATCATTGTCAGGTCCTTCAGTCCGGACCAGATGTCAGCATCAGCAGTCGCTCCAGACTGCCCTGCATCACCGCCAGCGGGTGGGCTCGGAATTCTGAGCCTTTTCCTCGCACCCCCAGTTGCGGGAGAATGTGAAGGAGGAGATGTTGACAGGTCGCGTTCCGCTTGACTTGACAATTTTCTCACCAGCAGGTCTTTCAACCCCAGCAGACTTGTGTCTGCCGGAAAGAGAGATCCAAGGTAGGCTTTAAATCTAGGATCGAGCACGGTGGCCAAAATGTAGTGCTCTGATTTCAACAGATTGACCACCCGTGAATCCTTGTTAAGCGAATTAAGGGCTCCATCCACAAGTCCCACATGCCTAGCGGAATCGCTCCGTGTTAGCTCCTCCTTCAATGTCTCCAGCTTCTTCTGCAAAAGCCTGATGAGGGGAATGACCTGACTCAGGCTGGCAGTGTCTGAACTGACTTCACGTGTGGCAAGTTCAAAGGGCATCAGAACCTTGCACAACGTTGAAATCATTCTCCACTGCGCTTGAGACAGGTGCATTCCACCTCCTATATCGTGCTCAATTGTATAGGCTTGAATGGCCTTTTGCTGCTCCTCCAACCTCTGAAGCATATAGAGGGTTGAATTCCACCTCGTTACCACTTCTTGCTTCAGATGATGGCAGGGCAGGTTCAGTAGTTTTTGGTGGTGCTCCAGTCTTCTGTACGTGGTGCCTGTACGCCGAAAGTGTCCCGCAATTTTTCTGGCCACCGACAGCATCTCTTGCATGCCCCTGTCGTTTTTTAAATAATTCTGCACCACCAAATTCAAGGTATGTGCAAAACATGGGACGTGCTGGAATTTGCCCATATTTAATGCACACACAATATGGCTGGCGTTGTCCGATGCCACAAATCCACAGGAGAGTCCAATTGGGGTAAGCCATTCCGCGATGATCTTCCTCAGTTGCCGTAAGAGGTTTTCAGCTGTGTGCGTATTCTGGAAACCGGTGATACAAAGCGTAGCCTGCCTAGGAAAGAGTTGGCGTTTGCGAGATGCTGCTACTGGTGCCGCCGCTGCTGTTCTTGCGGCGGGAGTCCATACATCTACCCAGTGGGCTGTCACAGTCATATAGTCCTGACCCTGCCCTGCTCCACTTGTCCACATGTCCGTGGTTAAGTGGACATTGGGTACAACTGCATTTTTTAGGACACTGGTGAGTCTTTTTCTGACGTCCGTGTACATTCTCGGTATCGCCTGCCTAGAGAAGTGGAACCTAGATGGTATTTGGTAACGGGGGCACACTGCCTCAATAAATTGTCTAGTTCCCTGTGAACTAACGGCGGATACCGGACGCACGTCTAACACCAACATAGTTGTCAAGGCCTCAGTTATCCGCTTTGCAGCAGGATGACTGCTGTGATATTTCATCTTCCTCGCAAAGGACTGTTGAACAGTCAATTGCTTACTGGAAGTAGTACAAGTGGGCTTACGACTTCCCCTCTGGGATGACCATCGACTCCCAGCAGCAACAACAGCAGCGCCAGCAGCAGTAGGCGTTACACGCAAGGATGCATCGGAGGAATCCCAGGCAGGAGAGGACTCGTCAGAATTGCCAGTGACATTGCCTGCAGGACTATTGGCATTCCTGGGGAAGGAGGAAATTGACACTGAGGGAGTTGGTGGGGTGGTTTGCGTGAGCTTGGTTACAAGAGGAAGGGATTTACTGGTCAGTGGACTGCTTCCGCTGTCACCCAAAGTTTTTGAACTTGTCACTGACTTATTATGAATGCGCTGCAGGTGACGTATAAGGGAAGATGTTCCGAGGTGGTTAACGTCCTTACCCCTACTTATTACAGCTTGACAAAGGGAACACACGGCTTGACACCTGTTGTCCGCATTTCTGTTGAAATAGTTCCACACCGAAGAGCTGATTTTTTTGGTATTTTCACCAGGCATGTCAACGGCCATATTCCTCCCACGGACAACAGGTGTCTCCCCGGGTGCCTGACTTAAACAAACCACCTCACCATCAGAATCCTCCTGGTCAATTTCCTCCCCAGCGCCAGCAACACCCATATCCTCCTCATCCTGGTGTACTTCAACACTGACATCTTCAATCTGACTATCAGGAACTGGACTGCGGGTGCTCCTTCCAGCACTTGCAGGGGGCGTGCAAATGGTGGAAGGCGCATGCTCTTCACGTCCAGTGTTGGGAAGGTCAGGCATCGCAACCGACACAATTGGACTCTCCTTGTGGATTTGGGATTTCGAAGAACGCACAGTTCTTTGCGGTGCTACTGCTTTTGCCAGCTTGAGTCTTTTCATTTTTCTAGCGAGAGGCTGAGTGCCTCCATCCTCATGTGAAGCTGAACCACTAGCCATGAACATAGGCCAGGGCCTCAGCCGTTGCTTGCCACTCCGTGTGGTAAATGGCATATTGGCAAGTTTACGCTTCTCCTCCGACAATTTTATTTTAGGTTTTGGAGTCCTTTTTTTACTGATATTTGGTGTTTTGGATTTGACATGCTCTGTACTATGACATTGGGCATCGGCCTTGGCAGACGACGTTGCTGGCATTTCATCGTCTCGGCCATGACTAGTGGCAGCAGCTTCAGCACGAGGTGGAAGTGGATCTTGATCTTTCCCTAATTTTGGAACCTCAACATTTTTGTTCTCCATATTTTAATAGGCACAACTAAAAGGCACCTCAGGTAAACAATGGAGATGGATGGATACTAGTATACAATTATGGACGGACTGCCGAGTGCCGACACAGAGGTAGCTACAGCCGTGAACTACCATACTGTGTCTGCTGCTAATATAGACTGGTTGATAAAGAGATGTCGTAGTATGTATGTATGAAGAAGAAAGAAAAAAAAACCACGGGTAGGTGGTATACAATTATGGACGGACTGCCGAGTGCCGACACAGAGGTAGCCACAGCCGTGAACTACCGTACTGTACTGTGTCTGCTGCTAATATAGACTGGTTGATAAAGAGATGTAATAGTATGTATGTATAAAGAAGAAAGAAAAAAAAACCACGGGTAGGTGGTATACAATTATGGACGGACTGCCGAGTGCCGACACAGAGGTAGCCACAGCCGTGAACTACCGTACTGTACTGTGTCTGCTGCTAATATAGACTGGTTGATAAAGAGATGTCGTAGTATGTATGTATGAAGAAGAAAGAAAAAAAAACCACGGTTAGGTGGTATACAATTATGGACGGACTGCCGAGTGCCGACACAGAGGTAGCCACAGCCGTGAACTACCGTACTGTACTGTGTCTGCTGCTAATATAGACTGGTTGATAAAGAGATGTCGTAGTATGTATGTATAAAGAAGAAAGAAAAAAAAACCACGGTTAGGTGGTATACAATTATGGACGGACTGCCGAGTGCCGACACAGAGGTAGCCACAGCCGTGAACTACCGTACTGTACTGTGTCTGCTGCTAATATAGACTGGTTGATAAAGAGATGTCGTAGTATGTATGTATAAAGAAGAAAGAAAAAAAAACACGGTTAGGTGGTATACAATTATGGACGGACTGCCGAGTGCCGACACAGAGGTAGCCACAGCCGTGAACTACCGTACTGTACTGTGTCTGCTGCTAATATAGACTGGTTGATAAAGAGATGTAGTAGTATGTATGTATAAAGAAGAAAGAAAAAAAAACCACGGGTAGGTGGTATACAATTATGGATGGACTGCCGAGTGCCGACACAGAGGTAGCTACAGCCGTGAACTACCGTACTGTGTCTGCTGCGACTGGATGATAAATAATGATATAAAAAATATATATATATCACTACTGCAGCCGGACAGGTATATATATTATATAATGACGGACCTGCTGGACACTGTCTGTCAGCAGAATGAGTTTTTTATAGAATAAAAAAAAAAACACCACACAAGTGAAGTCACACGACGAGTGTTTAACTTTTTCAGGCAATCACAATATAGTATACTACTAACTATACTGGTGGTCAGTGTGGTCAGGTCACTGGTCAGTCACACTGGCAGTGGCACTCCTGCAGCAAAAGTGTGCACTGTTTAATTTTAATATAATATGTACTCCTGGCTCCTGCTATAACCTATAACTGGCACTGCAGTGCTCCCCAGTCTCCCCCACAATTATAAGCTGTGTGAGCTGAGCACAGTCAGATATATAATATATACATAGATGATGCAGCACACTGGGCTGAGCAGTGCACACAGATATGGTATGTGACTGTCTTGTACTCCTGGCTCCTGCTATAACCTATAACTGGCACTGCAGTGCTCCCCAGTCTCCCCCACAATTATAAGCTGTGTGAGCTGAGCACAGTCAGATATATAATATATACATAGATGATGCAGGCATGCAGCACACTGGGCTGAGCAGTGCACACAGATATGGTATGTGACTGAGTCACTGTGTGTACCGTTTTTTTCAGGCAGAGAACGGATATATTAAATAAAACAACTGCACTGCTGGTGGTCACTGTGGTCAGTCACTAAACTCTGCACTCTCTTCTACAGTATCAGCCTCAGGTCAATCTCTCTCTCTCTCTCCTAATCTAAATGGAGAGGACGCCAGCCACGTCCTCTCCCTATCAATCTCAATGCACGTGTGAAAATGGCGGCGACGCGCGGCTCCTTATATAGAATCCGAGTCTCGCGAGAATCCGACAGCGTCATGATGACGTTCGGGCGCGCTCGGGTTAACCGAGCAAGGCGGGAAGATCCGAGTCGCTCGGACCCGTGAAAAAAAACATGAAGTTCGTGCGGGTTCGGATTCAGAGAAACCGAACCCGCTCATCTCTAGTATGAACACATATTGGGGGAAGAAGATAAGTAGGATAATGCCTATAACAATGAAGATAAAATTGTCATTGTCAAAAGTGACAAACATGATCACTGAGCTTAGGACAAAATACATTTAAAAATAATGATATGCATTTTTTTAATTTTAATTTTAAAACAATCATAGTATCTTTGTTTCACTCCACCTTGCAAGAAGAGTAAAAAATTAATGCTAAACTTATTTTAAATTTCTATACTTGGGGCCACCAAAAAAGACTTACTGTAATCTGAAAGCATCTCTATCCACTTTGTCACAGCTGAAGTGTTTGGTGGTTTGTAGTAAGAAAACGGTGGATGGCTATCTTGAAAAACAAAATTGAATCTTCTAACCAGTAAGTACTGTTTAAATAAGGTATCTAACCATTAATGAATGGACACATGCCTCCTGTTGATCCGGTGGTGCTCCCCTATAGTCAAGGGTAACTCTATGTTATGCCACACCGTAACTAGGGTGGTGCAGACATTGCTTTGCACACAGCGCATTTGCCCTGTGGGCACACTGTCCGCAACCACCCCAAAGCTCAGCCCGCCATTGCAGGGTCATATCTGGCCTGAGTAGAGTGTGCGAGAGGATGGTGAGGTTGGAGAGGACAGAGCAGCTCCGGAGTCCTGCTGGTGTTGCATCTGCGTGGTCAGCCGGAAGCTGGACACTGGAGGGAGAGGCAGCAAGCAGTGGCTATGCTCCGGAGCGGTGGTGGGATGAGCACTGACGGCGATTGGAGCTGTGAACGCTTCAGATCGGTTGATCATGGCAGTCAGGAAACACACTATATCTTGCTCACACACACACACACACACACACTACACCTTGCTCACATACACGCACACACACACACACACACTACACCTTGCTCACATACACGCACACACACACACCCACACACACACACACACACACACACACTACACCTTGCTCACACAAACGCATTGCTCATAGACAGTTCATCCAGCTAACACATACGCACTCTGCTCCCTGGCACTGCACCCTGCAGGGGAAGAAGGGGGGGGGGGTATATTAATACAAGGGTTGCATATACATCTGAGTTGCATATATGATTGCCAGAATCATTTGTGGCGTTTTCTTTTTTGAAAAAACAATCATATTTTATAATGCAATATAAATTCATGGCAGACCATAACTGCGATGTTGGTCATAAATCCACAGGTACACTGGAAGAGGTATGTAGCACAGCAATGCTTGGTAGTTTGTAAAGTAGAATTACTTGTCCTTTTTCAAATCAAAAGTGTGGGCAGAGCTCCACATGACATAACCAATCCATACTGGTCATTTTAGGACTGGTTGTCATACTATGAATTGGTCATATGGAGCTCGATACTGTTAAAGGACCAGGCTGGTTAACAGTAGACAAATTGTTATAACTGTTACTCTGTGTTGTCATCTCCTACAGTGTGTTTACCAACAGCCAAATACTACCTGTCAGCTCTTGCATGGCCAATACCTGACTCCAGAGCTCTATTTTCTGAAGGGAAGACAAATAGGTGGAGCCACTGTTCCACCATCTGACTCTCTTCTCTTCATGTTATCTAATATAGTTGAAATCAGGGACATCCAGCTGCTCTTTCTGTATCATGCTCACCCTTCTTGGACAGGAAGTCCAGGATGGCTGGCTTAGGAGAATATGGCCTAGCAAAAGATGGTGATGGTCTTCATGAAGACTTGGCAACCTCAGATGTAGTATTGGCCGTATTGGTTGGCATGCCAGCAGTGGAATAACAAATACCTCCATATTGTATGTCCTCACAATTCCATATTTCAGATAGGAATAATTCTGGAGACAGAATCACTCGAGGTCTGAGGACAGAAGCAGAGCAGACATGTTTCCTTATTGCATTCAGGCCAGATAAGAATCATGAATTCCTAGACAGACTCAGGGGTGTATGGATCCTTTGCTTGTGATGATGCATCTTTTTTATATTTTCTGTGGTCAAAGTCTCATGCCCTGGAGCCTGGAACACCATTTTATTCTTCTTTCTTGTCATGCCCTGGAGTCTGATTGACCATTTTAACATTAGCAATCATCAGAACTGGACCAGTTGCTTGCTGCTTGTGAAAGAAAAGTCTATAAAATTTTGTGAAAGCTTTGTGACGTGCAATAAATTCCAGTTCACCATCTCTACCATGAGTATCTTACTAAAGCCTCAGGCCCATCCAGACTTACTGTATGATGTAAGTCACTGACTTTGGGCAAAGCAGGTAACAAAACGCAGTTAAATCCATTTTTACCCCATGAACCCATTACTATTACCTGTATGTAGAAGGATGTCACGATCCGGGTATCTGGACGCCATTTCTTACCTATCAGATGCCTCCTAAGGCTGGCTCAGCGCTCCAGGACCGGATCCCATCTGTCATCCTGGTGTGCACATTCCTGCATCCTCTCCTGTCTCTCTGGATGCAGTCACAGTAACGCCTTATACATCTGGCATGGCGTCTCCCGCGGCCTCCGCCGCCGTCCCTGAGCTTCTGCATTCAGAGTGGCGATTACGCCAGCCGCGGCCTCCGCTGTGTCAGCGTGGTCGGATGTGCATCTGTCAGCCTGGCGTCTCCTGTCTCTGGTGGCCGGCGCCGCCATTGCTGTTTTCCAGACCACATGGATTGCAATCCAAACTTCCCTCCAAGTGTCTGCATGGGCGCAGCCATCTTGGATTCTGTCATCTGATCATTCCTACCAATCCGTTGTCAGTATTATTAATTTGCATAATTGCCTAGCCAATGCCTTCCTTGCTGCAGGTATAAATAGGTTGTGCCTGAGCAAGGAAGGCGTCAGTGCTTTGGTTGTCAAACCTAGTTCCAGTTTGTCTCTCTCCTGTGATTGTCTTCCAGGTTCCAGCTCCTGTCTCCAGACTTCTGCTATAGAGACCCGCACCAGCATTCCATCTGCGGTGTAGCCTGACTCTCCGATCCATTCTGGACTCACCTGTTTCCAGCTTCAACAATCACCTGCTTCCAGCCCAGCTTCCAGCAGTGTACAGCTTCTCTTAAAGGGCCGGTGTACCAGCATTCCATCTGCGGTGTAGCCTGACTCTCCGATCCATTCTGGACTCACCTGTTTCCAGCTACAACAATCACCTGCTTCCAGCCCAGCTTCCAGCAGTGTACAGCTTCTCTTAAAGGGCCGGTGTCCTTTCTGCAGTTTACCTCTCTCCACCGGTATTATTATTTCTCCGTTCTCAAATTCTACATTTCATCCATATTGCATCGCTCTCAAGCCTCATTTATTATTTAACTGGTTCCAGCCAGTATCCACTCTGTGCCAACACCTGTCTGGTTCTAACCAGTACCCACAGCAGCATTTTATCTTCAGCAGTCCAGCTTTCCCTGGAACACCAGCTGGTACGACCCTGGGCTTTCTGCATTGCTACAGTTGAGCCTGGTAAGGACTTTCCAACTTGCAGATAATAAGAACTGTCTCATACCACCAGAGCTCTGTGGCCCCTGCCACCCTGTAGTACCCAGGAACTGTATTATTATTTCTCTGCTGATTTTTATGTTTCTTTACTGCTTCTGTGATGCATGGAGTTTGTCATAAATAAACATCATTGACTTTTATTCCTGGTTGTCGTGGTCACGCCTTCGGGCAATTCTTCTATATGTCTAGGGGTCTGATACAACCTGCCAGGTTCCATTACACCTCAGCCCCTACAACTGAGGCTGCCTCCCGTCAGCTCAGGCCCTCAGTTGTGACAGTAAGCACTGACCTAATGAATCCAGCCGGAGACCAGGATCAAGCGGCTAGGCCAATGCAAGAACTGGCAGCCCGACTTGAACATCAGGAGGCTGCACAGGGCCACATCATCCGCTGTCTCCAGGATCTCTCTACTCGGCTGGATGGGATTCAGACAACCCTCCGTGGATCAGACGCGTCCGGTGCGTCAACCACAGTGACTCCAACTATAACCCCACCCACCTTACCCGTTTCTGCTCCACGTCTTCATCTTCCAACGCCAGCAAAATTTGACGGATCTCCAAGATTCTGCAGGGGATTTCTCAACCAGTGTGAGATTCAGTTTGAGCTACAACCTGGCAATTTTCCCAGTGACCATACAAAAATTGCCTACATCATCTCTCTTCTCAGTGGCTCAGCCCTTGACTGGGCATCACCGTTATGGGAGAGGTCCGACACCCTGCTATCTTCTTACACTGCATTCGTGTCAACATTCAGGCGCATCTTCGACGAGCCAGGCCGGGTAACTTCAGCTTCGTCTGAGATTCTCAGTTTACGCCAGGGATCACGTACTGTAGGACAATATCTTATACAGTTCCAGATCCTGGCATCCGAACTGGCATGGAACGACGAGGCCCTGTATGCTGCATTCTGGCATGGTTTATCCGAGCGTATTAAAGATGAGTTAGCTACCAGAGACTTACCCTCCAAGTTAGATGAGCTAATCTCACTTTGTACGAAAGTTGACTTACGGTTCAGAGAGAGAGCAACTGAGCGTGGAAGATCATCTGCTCCAAAATCTTCTGCCCCTCCTCCTCGCCAACTGTCACCATCTAAAGATGAGCTCATGCAAATTGGTCGTTCCCGTTTAACTCCTGCTGAGCGCCGAAGACGTCTCTCCGAGTCTCTCTGTCTTTATTGTGCAGCTCCGTCTCACACCATTAATGCCTGTCCCAAACGTCCGGGACTCCAGACCCTAGCTCGCCAAGGAGAGGGCCGGCTAGGAGTAATGATCTCCTCTCCATCTCCTCAAGATTGTAATCTCCCAGTCTCGCTTCAAGTTGCTCAACGTTATCAGAACGTCATTGCCCTCCTGGATTCCGGAGCAGCTGGGAACTTTATTACCGAAGCCTATGTTAAACGGTTGTCCCTACCCACCGAGAGACTTCCTTCCTCCTTTTCCTTAACTGCCGTGGATGGCAGTAAAATTTTTGATACAGTTATTGCTCTAAGGACTCTACCAGTTCGTCTGAGAGTGGGAGTTCTTCATTCCGAACTTATTTCACTTTTAGTGATTCCAAGAGCCACACATCCTGTGGTCCTGGGCCTTCCATGGCTCCGTCTTCACAATCCTACAATTGATTGGACGACTACGCAAATCCTGGCATGGGGTTCCTCCTGTGCTGAGACATGTTTGTTTAAAGTGTTGCCTGTCTGTTCTTCCTCCCCCAGGTCGTCTGATGTTCCACCTCCTCCATATCAAGATTTCACGGATGTGTTCAGTAAAGCTTCTGCTGATATCCTTCCTCCTCATAGAGAATGGGACTGCCCAATTGATCTCGTTCCAGGGAAGGTTCCACCTCGAGGCCGAACTTATCCGTTGTCTCTGCCCGAGACGCATTCTATGGAGGAATACATTAAAGAGAACCTAGCAAAGGGGTTCATTCGACCTTCTTCTTCTCCAGCCGGCGCAGGCTTCTTTTTTGTAAAAAAGAAGGATGGTGGTCTGCGGCCGTGCATCGACTACAGAGGTTTGAACGACATTACCATCAAGAACCGCTATCCTTTACCCCTGATTACTGAGCTCTTTGACAGAGTTAGCGGAGCTACCATCTTTACAAAGCTGGACTTGAGAGGTGCATACAATCTCATCCGGATCCGTGAGGGTGACGAGTGGAAGACCGCATTTAACACCCGTGACGGACATTATGAGTACCTCGTCATGCCCTTCGGATTGAGCAATGCTCCAGCTGTCTTCCAGCATTTCGTCAATGAGATCTTCAGAGACATTCTATACCGTCATGTCGTGGTCTATCTAGATGATATCCTCATTTTTTCCAACAATTTAGAGGAACATCGTTTTTGGGTAAAGGAGGTTCTGTCCCGTCTCCGTGTCAATCATCTCTATTGCAAATTAGAGAAATGCGTCTTTGAAGTCAAGTCCATTCCGTTTCTAGGGTACATTGTGTCCGGTTCCGGACTAGAGATGGATCCTGAGAAACTACAAGCAATCCAGAATTGGCCGGTACCCTTAACCCTCAAAGGGGTCCAGAGGTTCTTAGGGTTCGCCAATTATTACCGAAAGTTTATACGAGACTTTTCCACCATTGTGGCGCCTATTACTGCTTTCACCAAGAAGGGTGCTAACCCGTCCAAGTGGTCTGAAGAAGCCATGCAAGCTTTTCATCTTTTAAAACAGAGGTTCATCTCTGCGCCTGTCCTGAAACAGCCTGACATCGACTCTCCTTTCATCTTAGAGGTGGATGCCTCCTCCGTTGGAGTAGGAGCGGTGTTATCTCAGAGGGCTAAAGATGGCCATTTACATCCTTGCAGTTTCTTCTCACGGAAGTTCTCCCCAGCGGAGCGCAACTATGCCATTGGCGACCAGGAGTTGCTAGCCATCAAGCTCGCTCTAGAGGAGTGGAGATATCTGTTGGAGGGAGCTTCTCATTCAATCACCATCCTTACAGACCACAAGAACCTTCTATATCTGAAAGGCGCACAATGTCTCAACCCTCGTCAGGCCAGATGGGCACTTTTCTTTTCCAGGTTCGACTTTAAACTCCAGTTCTGTCCGGGCTCTCAGAATCGCAAGGCCGATGCCCTTTCCCGCTCATGGGAGCAAGAAAATGAGTCAGAGTCTTCAGACAAGCATCCTATTATAAATCCGTTGGCATTCTCCACGGTAGGGATGGACTCTACGCCCCCATCAGGGAAAAGTTTTGTGAAGCCGACACTAAGGAAGAAGCTCATGCATTGGGCCCATGCTTCCCGCTTTGCCGGACATACAGGTATCCAAAAAACCCTGGAGTTTATCTCTAGGTCCTATTGGTGGCCAACTCTGAAAAAGGACGTTTTGGAGTTTATTGCATCTTGCCCAAAGTGTGCTCAACATAAAGTATCCCGCCAGTCGCCTGCGGGGCAACTGGTTCCACTATCTGTTCCCCGTCGACCATGGACCCATTTGTCGATGGATTTTATTACAGATTTGCCCATGTGCAACAAGTTTAATACCATCTGGGTGGTAGTTGACCGGTTCACCAAGATGGCACACTTCATTCCTCTCACCGGTCTTCCGTCAGCTTCCAAGTTGGCTCAAGTGTTCATACAAGAGATCTTTCGACTCCACGGTCTTCCAGAAGAAATTATCTCAGATCGAGGAGTTCAATTCACAGCCAAATTCTGGCGAAATTTATGTCAAGTCCTCCAAGTCAAGCTAAAGTTTTCCACGGCTTACCATCCTCAGACCAATGGTCAAACTGAGAGGGTGAATCAGGACTTGGAGTCCTTCCTCCGCATCTATGTGTCCTCCTCTCAAGATGACTGGGTTCAATTACTTCCCTGGGCCGAGTTCTGTCATAACAACCAGTATCATTCTTCATCTTCTTCAACACCATTCTTCACCAACTTTGGATTCCACCCTAAAGTCCCTGAGTTCCAACCGCTTCCAGCAACTTCTGTTCCCGCAGTGGATATCACCTTGCATCAGTTTGCCAATATCTGGAAGAGCGTACGATCAGCTCTGCTCAAGGCATCGTTCAGGTACAAGAAGTTTGCGGATAAGAAGCGTCGAGCAGTTCCTGCTCTCAAGGTGGGTGATCGGGTATGGTTATCCAAGAAGAATTTGAGGTTAAGAGTTCCCAGTATGAAGTTTGCACCTCGCTACATCGGTCCTTTTAAAATTGATCAAGTCATCAATCCTGTTGCTTACAGACTCCAGTTGCCTCCCTTTTTAAAGATACCCAGGACATTCCATGTTTCCCTGTTGAAACCGCTAATCTTGAATCGGTTTCATTCCTCACTTCCTCCAACTCCGAAAGTCCAAACTCAACGAGGCGTTGAGTATGAAGTAGCCAAGATCCTGGACTCACGTCACCGTTACGGTCAACTTCAGTATCTTATTGACTGGAAGGGTTATGGCCCTGAGGAACGTTCATGGACCAATGCTTCTGATGTCCATGCTCCTGCCTTGGTCCGGAGATTCCATTCCAAGTTTCCTCAAAAGCCAAAGAAGTGTCCTGGGGCCACTCCTAAAGGGGGGGGTGCTGTCACGATCCGGGTATCTGGACGCCATTTCTTACCTATCAGATGCCTCCTAAGGCTGGCTCAGCGCTCCAGGACCGGATCCCATCTGTCATCCTGATGTGCACATTCCCGCATCCTCTCCTGTCTCTCTGGATGCAGTCACAGTAACGCCTTATACATCTGGCATGGCGTCTCCCGCGGCCTCCGCCGCCGTCCCTGAGCTTCTGCATTCAGAGTGGCGATTACGCCAGCCGCGGCCTCCGCTGTGTCCGCGTGGTCGGATGTGCATCTGTCAGCCTGGTGTCTCCTGTCTCTGGTGGCCGGCGCCGCCATTGCTGTTTTCCAGATCACATGGATTGCAATCCAAACTTCCCTCCAAGTGTCTGCATGGGCGCAGCCATCTTGGATTCTGTCAGCTGATCATTCCTACCAATCCGTTGTCAGTATTATTAATTTGCATAATTGCCTAGCCAATGCCTTCCTTGCTGCAGGTATAAATAGGTTGTGCCTGAGCAAGGAAGGCGTCAGTGCTTTGGTTGTCAAACCTAGTTCCAGTTTGTCTCTCTCCTGTGATTGTCTTCCAGGTTCCAGCTCCTGTCTCCAGACTTCTGCTATAGAGACCCGCACCAGCATTCCATCTGCGGTGTAGCCTGACTCTCCGATCCATTCTGGACTCACCTGTTTCCAGCTTCAACAATCACCTGCTTCCAGCCCTGCTTCCAGCAGTGTACAGCTTCTCTTAAAGGGCCGGTGTACCAGCATTCCATCTGCGGTGTAGCCTGACTCTCCGATCCATTCTGGACTCACCTGTTTCCAGCTACAACAATCACCTGCTTCCAGCCCAGCTTCCAGCAGTGTACAGCTTCTCTTAAAGGGCCGGTGTCCTTTCTGCAGTTTACCTCTCTCCACCGGTATTATTATTTCTCCGTTCTCAAATTCTACATTTCATCCATATTGCATCGCTCTCAAGCCTCATTTATTATTTCTCTAACATCCTAGTGGATGCTGGGAACTCCGTAAGGACCATGGGGAATAGCGGGCTCCGAAGGAGGCTGGGCACTCTAGAAAGATCTTAGACTACCTGGTGTGCACTGGCTCCTCCCACCATGACCCTCCTCCAAGCCTCAGTTAGATTTCGTGCCCGGCCGAGGTTGGATGCACACTAGGGGCTCTCCTGAGCTCTTAGAAAGTTATAGTCTTAGAATTTGTTTTTTTCAGTGAGACCTGCTGGCAACAGGCTCACTGCAGCGAGGGACTAAGGGGAGAAGAAGCGAACTCGCCTGCTTGCAGCCGGATTGGGCTTCTTAGGCTACTGGACACCATTAGCTCCAGAGGGATCGACCGCAGGCCCAGCCTTGATGTTCGGTCCCGGAGCCGCGCCGCCGTCCCCCTTACAGAGCCAGAAGCAGGAAGATGGTCCGGAAAATCGGCGGCATGAAGACATCCTGTCTTCACCAAGGTAGCGCACAGCACTGCAGCTGTGCGCCATTGCTCCTCATACACACTTCACACTCCGGTCACTGAGGGTGCAGAGCGCTGGGGGGGGGGCGCTCTGAGGCAGCAATAAAAACACCTTGGCTGGCTAAAATACCTCAATATATAGCCCCTGGGGCTATATATGAGGTAAATACCCCTGCCAGAATCCCAAAATAAGCGGGAGAATAGGCCGCGAAAA
The DNA here is from genome assembly GCF_028390025.1 of Pseudophryne corroboree. Taxonomy (NCBI): domain Eukaryota; kingdom Metazoa; phylum Chordata; class Amphibia; order Anura; family Myobatrachidae; genus Pseudophryne; species Pseudophryne corroboree. Next base: position 739,744,639 of record NC_086448.1, on the reverse strand, counting down.
AGGGGCGGAGCCTATCTCCTCAGCACACTGGCGCCATTTTTCCCTCACAGCTCGGCTGGAAGGAAGCTCCCTGGCTCTTCCCTGCATTTCTACAATACAGTAAGAGGGAAAAAGAGAGGGGGGGCACTAAATTGGCATTGTATACAGTATAAGCAGCTATTAGGGACATAACTCAGTTAGTCCCTGTATATATATAGCGCTCTGGTGTGTGCTGGCATACTCTTACTCTGTCCCCCCAAAGGGCTTTTGTGGGTCCTGTCCTCTATTTGAGCATTCCCTGTGTGTGTGGAGTGTGTCGGTACGGCTGTGTCGACATGTTTGAGGAGGATAATGATGTGGAGGGGGAGCAGATGCCTTTAGCAGAGATGTCACCCCCTGCGGGGCAGACACCTGAGTGGATGGTATTATGGCAAGAAATGAGTGCACGTATAGACTCCTTACATAAAAAATTTGACGACATGCCGACTGTGGGACAGCCGAGTCTTCAGCTCGTGCCGGTCCAAGGGTCTCAAAAGTCATCAGGGGCTCTAAAACGCCCGCTATCTCAGGTGGCACAAGTAGATGTCGACACGGATACTGACGCCAGTGTCGACGACGATGAGTCAAATTTAATGCCCGTTAAGGCCATTCGCTGCATGATTGAGGCAATGAAAGAGGTGTTAAATATTTCTGATTTACATCCAGGTACCACAAAAAAGGGTATTATGTTTGGGGAGAAAAAACTACCTGTAGTTTTTCCCCCGTCAGATGAATTAAATGAAGTGTGTGAAGAAGCGTGGGCTTCCCCTGATAAGAAATTGGTGATTCCTAAGAAATTACTAATGGCGTTCCCTTTCCCGCCAGAGGATAGGTTACGTTGGGAAACACCCCCGAGGGTGGATAAAGCGCTCACACGTTTGTCAAAAAAGGTGGCACTACCGTCCCAGGATACGGCCGCCCTTAAGGAACCTGCTGATAGAAGGCAGGAGGCGATCCTGAAGTCTGTATATACACACTCAGGCATTATACTTAGACCAGCAATTGCGTCAGCTTGGATGTGCAGTGCTGCCGCTGCATGGTCAGATAACCTGTCAGAAAATATTGACACACTAGACAGAGACACGATCCTGTTAACAATTGACCATATAAAAGACTCAGTCTTATACATGAGAGATGCACAGAGGGAAATCTGCCGGCTGGCATCTAAAGTAAGTGCACTATCTATCTCTGCTAGGAGATGCTTATGGACTCGCCAGTGGACTGGAGATGCAGATTCCAAAAGGCACATGGAAGTTTTGCCTTATAAAGGGGAGGAATTATTTGGGGATGGTCTCTCCGACCTAGTTTCCACAGCAACGTCTGGGAAGTCAGCATTTTTACCCCATGTCCCCTCGCAGCCTAAGAAGGCGCCATTTTATCAGGTTCAGTCCTTTCGATCCCAGAAAAATAAGCGGGGAAAAGGAGGGTCTTTTCTGTCAAGAGGCAGAGGCAGGGGAAAAAGGCTGCAGCAAACAGCAGGTTCCCAGGAACAAAAGTCCTCCCCCGCTTCCTCTTCCAAGTCCGCCGCATGACGGTGGGGCTTCACAAGCGGAGCCGGGTATGGTGGGGGCCCACCTCAGGAATTTCAGCGATCAGTGGGTTCGCTCACAGGTGGATCCCTGGATCCTTCAAATAGTATCTCAAGGATACAGGCTGGAATTCGAGGCGATTCCACCCCGCCGTTTCCAAAAATCCGCCTTGCCGATTGCTCCCTCAGACAGGGAGGCAGTGCTAGCGGCAATTCACAAGCTGTATTCCCAGCAGGTGATAATCAAGGTGCCCCTACTCCAACAAGGCCGGGGTTACTATTCCACACTATTTGTGGTACCGAAACCGGACGGTTCGGTGAGACCCATTCTAAATTTGAAGTCCTTGAACACATACATAAAAAAATTCAAGTTCAAGATGGAATCGCTCAGGGCGGTTATTGCAAGCCTGGACGAGGGGGATTACATGGTATCCCTGGACATCAAGGATGCTTACCTACATGTCCCCATTTACAATTCTCACCAGGAGTACCTCAGATTTGTGGTACAGGATTGCCATTACCAATTCCAGACGCTGCCGTTTGGACTCTCCACGGCACCGAGGGTATTTACCAAGGTTATGGCGGAAATGATGATACTCCTTCGAAAAAAGGGAGTTTTAATTATCCCATACTTGGACGATCTCCTAATAAAGGCACGATCCAAGGAACAGTTGTTAGTGGGAGTAGCACTATCTCAGGAAGTGCTGAGCCAGCACGGTTGGATTCTGAATATCCCAAAGTCACAGCTGGTCCCCACGACACGTCTAATGTTCCTGGGAATGATTCTGGACACGGCCCAGAAAAAAGTGTTTCTCCCGGAGGAGAAAGCCAGGGAGTTGTCTTCTCTAGTCAGAGACCTCCTAAAACCAAAACAGGTATCGGTGCATCACTGCACGCGAGTCCTGGGAAAGATGGTAGCTTCCTACGAAGCAATTCCATTCGGCAGGTTCCATGCCAGAATCTTTCAGTGGAACCTGTTGGACAAGTGGTCCGGATCGCATCTTCAGATGCATCGTTTAATAACCCTGTCTCCACGAACCAGGGTGTCTCTTCTGTGGTGGCTGAACAGTGCTCATCTTCTGGAGGGCCGCAGATTCGGCATACAGGACTGGGTCCTGGTGACCACGGATGCCAGCCTACGAGGCTGGGGGGCAGTCACAAAGGGAAGAAATTTCCAGGTACTATGGTCAAGTCAGGAGACTGCCCTTCACATAAATATTCTGGAACTAAGGGCCATTTACAATGCCCTAAGTCAAGCAAAATCCCTGCTCCTACACCAGCCGGTGCTGATCCAGTCAGACAACATCACGGCAGTCGCCCATGTGAATCGACAGGGCGGCACAAGAAGCAGGACGGCGATGGCAGAAGCCACAAAAATTCTCCGATGGGCGGAGAATCATGTACTAGCACTGTCAGCAGTGTTCATCCCGGGAGTGGACAACTGGGAAGCAGACTTTCTCAGCAGGCACGACCTCCACCCGGGAGAGTGGGGACTTCATCCAGAAGTCTTCCAAATGATTGTAAATCAATGGGGTCGTCCACAGGTGGACATGATGGCGTCCCGCATAAACAAAAAACTAGAGAAGTATTGCGCCAGGTCAAGAGACCCTCAGGCGATAGCGGTGGACGCCCTAGTGACACCGTGGGTGTACCGGTCAGTGTATGTGTTCCCTCCTCTACCTCTCATACCAAAGGTACTGAGAATAATAAGAAAGCGAGGAGTAAACACAATTCTCGTGGTTCCGGATTGGCCAAGAAGAGCGTGGTACCCGGAACTTCAAGAGATGATCTCAGAGGACCCTTGGTCCCTGCCGCTCAGACAAGACCTGCTACAGCAGGGCCCCTGTCTGTTCCAAGACTTACCGCGGCTGCGTTTGACGGCATGGCGGTTGAACGCCGGATCCTGAAGGAAAAGGGCATTCCGGAGGAAGTCATTCCTACGCTTATTAAAGCCAGGAAAGATGTTACGGCAAAACATTATCACCGCATATGGCGGAAATATGTTGCATGGTGCGAGGCCAAAAAGGCCCCAACAGAGGAATTTCAACTGGGTCGATTTCTGCATTTCCTGCAAGCAGGAGTGAATATGGGCCTAAAACTAGGCTCCATTAAAGTACAGATCTCGGCTCTGTCGATTTTCTTTCAAAAGGAACTAGCTTCAGTACCTGAAGTTCAGACATTTGTGAAAGGAGTGCTGCATATTCAGCCCCCATTTGTGCCTCCTGTGGCACCGTGGGATCTCAACGTGATGTTGAATTTCTTGAAATCACATTGGTTTGAGCCACTAAAAACCGTGGATCTGAAATATCTCACGTGGAAAGTGGTCATGTTATTGGCCCTGGCATCAGCCAGGCGAGTGTCAGAATTGGCGGCTTTATCATGTAAAAGCCCTTATCTGATTTTTCATATGGATAGGGCAGAATTGAGGACTCGTCCCCAGTTTCTCCCTAAGGTGGTGTCAGCGTTTCACCTGAACCAGCCTATTGTGGTGCCTGCGGCTACTAAGGATTTGGAGGACTCCAAGTTGCTAGACGTTGTCAGGGCCCTGAAAATATATGTTTCCAGGACGGCTGGAGTCAGAAAATCTGACTCGCTGTTTATCCTATATGCACCCAACAAGCTGGGTGCTCCTGCTTCTAAGCAGACTATTGCTCGTTGGATTTGTAGTACAATTCAGCTTGCACATACTGTGGCAGGTCTGCCACAGCCTAAATCTGTCAATGCCCATTCCACAAGGAAGGTGGGCTCATCTTGGGCGGCTGCCCGAGGGGTCTCGGCTTTACAACTTTGCCGAGCAGCTACTTGGTCAGGGGCAAACACGTTTGCAAAATTCTATAAATTTGATACCCTGGCTGAGGAGGACCTGGAGTTCTCTCATTCGGTGCTGCAGAGTCATCCGCACTCTCCCGCCCGTTTGGGAGCTTTGGTATAATCCCCATGGTCCTTACGGAGTTCCCAGCATCCACTAGGACGTTAGAGAAAATAAGAATTTACTCACCGGTAATTCTGTTTCTCGTAGTCCGTAGTGGATGCTGGGCGCCCATCCCAAGTGCGGTCTATCTGCAATACTTGTACATAGTTATTGTTAACTAAATCGGGTTATTGTTGAGCCATCTGTTGAGAGGCTCTATCGTTTCATGCTGTTAACTGGGTTTCATATCACGAGTTGTTCGGTGTGATTGGTGTGGCTGGTATGAGTCTTACCCGGGATTCAAAATCCTTCCTTATTGTGTACGCTCGTCCGGGCACAGTACCTAACTGAGGCTTGGAGGAGGGTCATGGTGGGAGGAGCCAGTGCACACCAGGTAGTCTAAGATCTTTCTAGAGTGCCCAGCCTCCTTCGGAGCCCGCTATTCCCCATGGTCCTTACGGAGTTCCCAGCATCCACTACGGACTACGAGAAACAGAATTACCGGTGAGTAAATTCTTATTTTAACTGGTTCCAGCCAGTATCCACTCTGTGCCAACACCTGTCTGGTTCTAACCAGTACCCACAGCAGCATTTTATCTTCAGCAGTCCAGCTTTTCCTGGAACACCAGCTGGTACGACCCTGGGCTTTCTGCATTGCTACAGTTGAGCCTGGTAAGGACTTTCCAACTTGCAGATAATAAGAACTGTCTCATACCACCAGAGCTGTGTGGCCCCTGCCACCCTGTAGTACCCAGGAACTGTATTATTATTTCTCTGCTGATTTTTATGTTTCTTTACTGCTTCTGTGATGCATGGAGTTTGTCATAAATAAACATCATTGACTTTTATTCCTGGTTGTTGTGGTCACGCCTTCGGGCAATTCTTCTATATGTCTAGGGGTCTGATACAACCTGCCAGGTTCCATTACACCTCAGCCCTACAACTGAGGCTGCCTCCCGTCAGCTCAGGCCCTCAGTTGTGACAAAGGATTTATGTAGAAGGATTTGTATGTAGATAGATCTTGCACTGTTCTGGGACCCACAGGTCAACGTGGAGTTGTCAGGACACTTGGTTTATGTGGCTTCCTCTAAAAGCAACACTTTGTAACACAGATCTTGAGTCTGTAGCTGCCCAGTAGTTACAAATATGGCATCTGGATTTCAGTATCCCGTAGATCAAGCCAATGACTGATTGACTGCACCCAGTCCAAGGTATACATCTTGCCTGTCTCCTGCAAACTCAAGGGCTTACATTGTCTTCACTTGAGAAGGCAATTTGGCCAAATTCTGAGTGTCCTGAATATCTTGTATTTCTTGTATAATGAGTCTTGCCATCCAGTTATATCTCCTTGTGGGACTGCCCTGGACACTGTTAATTGGCTTTCACTGTGATGCCCAATAATGAGGCTACAGAAATTGAGTTTTTTTCAGGCATATCGATAAATGGAAAAAATGAGGATAGTGATCCCTATCGGCCATCTAATTGCACTAGATGTCCCAAATGATGCATTCTCTTGGCTGAACAACATAATAACAGGATTCCAACCCATTTGTCTGTGTGTGAACTGTATCTGTCGCTTAGATTTTCTGCTGAGCATTACTATTGCAATACATGCAGCTAGTTTTAAAGAGGAGCTGTACTTTAGTTCAACAGTGACCTATAGGCAGTATAGGCTGTGACCTATAGGCAGTAGCCCTTATACTGACAACACATACAATCCACTGGGCCGGTTCCGGTTGTTATGATTACCAAACTTATTTTTAAAAAGTTTTTTTTTAAAGTCTAAACAGTATACTGTATATTGCTGCACTTTGTGATCCTGATTCTGAGTCAGACACATCTGCGACTCCAGCATCATACCTACTTCCCTAAGCTAATGTGCTAATCCGTTTGAGTACTCTGAAAATCTGTAAGATTGCATGTGGAAGCCTATCCTGGCCATTGTTTTTACATCCACAGCTGCAGCTGTCTTCACTAGTATATGGACATGTCAGTGGCGTATCTATAACGGGTGCACCCATTTCTTTTATGCTTATCTTTCTGGTGTCCATTAGTGTCCGTGTGTGGGCCCTCTCCCCTCCGTCCTGTAGCCGGCAGCGCTGTTAGCGCTCTAAGCACTAGAGACTCTGGCACAGTGCCAGAGTCTACAGTGTATGCACAAGTCTACGAAAAAATGGCCGCCGTGCCATTTTTTCGGAGACCTGCGCATCCGCTGTAGACTCTGGCACTGTATCAGAGTCTCTAGCACTCAGAGCACTAACAGCGCTGCCGGCTACAAGATGGAGAGGAGGGGGCCTACACACGGAGACTGCAGAAGGATCTTCTCCTCTCTAGATACGCCGCTGGGACATGTCCTCACACCATGTTAGGTGCAAAATATCCATCACGGGTGTCACACATGTACCCGCATGTGATGGTCCTTCATGGAAGACACTCCCATGAGATTGGACAGATCCGTGCAATCCTATGGCTCCTTCCCAGTTACTGCTCAGAAACACCCATTTCTCTTAACGGATGGCCCATCTACAGACAAATCAATCTGCTCACACTAGCAATCTCCATCAGTCAGCCCATGCCTGAGCTGGAGCAGGCGCAGCCATCAATTTCTTTCTCTGGCGCATGTGTAGTATGCTGAAATCTGTGATTGCACATGCATCTGACTCAGGATCAGGGCTATCAGGCATGAGATGCACAGCAGTCTGTGGCACCAGGGCTCAGCAATAACCCTTGCTTCTGTTGGAAATGTGTGTACATTTGGTGGTTTAGCAGAGATATGTACACACCAAGGCACAAGTCCAGTGACCTAACCATGCAGGGTTGCTTATTGAATAGGATATTGTACAGCCGTGTTTATTGTAACACTGGATAGGGAGGAGCATGAAGCGGTACTAGTAGGGGAGCGGGGTCAGGCAACGCATCATCTGGTGAGTGCCTCAGGTATGCGGTAGCAGTGCAGGTGATAGAACAGCGGTCAATGTGGGTAATTAGTAGCAGGTCTCTGGAGCTAAGGGGGAGACATCCATCTCCCACTGTATCACTCATACAGAGTGACAAGCTGGTGCCACACATGTGCAGTAATAGTACTGGCCATCATGGAAAAGGAAAGTAGTACAAAGTATGTATGATAGTGCAGAAGCATTGCACTGTATTTTTAGATGACGCAGAAGTAGTGCACAGTATGTATGATAGCCAGTAGCAGTGCACAGTATGTATGATAGCGCAGAGGCAGTGCATAGCATGTAAGATAGCCAGAAGCAGTGCACAGTATGTATGATATCCAGAAGCTGTGCATAGCATGTAAGATAGCCAGAAGCAGTGCACAGTATGTATGATAGCGCAGAGGCAGTGCATAGTATGTATGATATCCAGAAGCTGTGCACAGTATGTATGATAGCGTAGAAGCAGTGCATAGTATGTATGATATCCAGAAGCTGTGCACAGTATGTATGATAGCTTAGAAGCAGTGCACAGTATGTATGATATCCAGAAGCAGTACACATTATGTATGATATCCAGAAGCAGTACACATTATGTATGATATCCAGAAGCACTGCACAGTATGTATGATAGCCAGAAGCAATGCACAGTATGTATGACAGCGCAGAGGCAGTGCACAGTATTATGATATCCAGAAGCAGTGCACAGTATGTATGATAGCATAGAAGCAGTGCACAGTATGTATGATATCCAGAAGCTGTGAATAGCATGTATGATAGCCAGAAGCAATGCACAGTATGTATGATAGCGCAGAGGCAGTACACAGTATGTATGATATCCAGAAGCAGTGCACAGTATGTATGATATCCAGAAGCAGTGCACAGTATGTATGATAGCGTAGAAGCAGTGCACAGTATGTATGATATCCAGAAGCTGTGAATAGCATGTATGATAGCCAGAAGCAATGCACAGTATGTATGATAGCGCAGAGGCAGTACACAGTATGTATGATATCCAGAAGCAGTGCACAGTATGTATGATAGCGCAGAGGCAGAGCATAGTATGTATGATATCCACAAGCAGTGCACAGTATGTATGATAGCGTAGAAGCAGTGCACAGTATGTATGATAGCGTAGAAGCAGTGCACAGTATGTACGATATCCAGAAGCAGTGCACAGTATGTATGATAGAGCAGAGGCAGAGCATAGTATGTATGATATCCACAAGCAGTGCACAGTATGTATGATAGTGCAGAGGCAGTGCACAGTATGTATGATATCCAGAAGCAGTGCACAGTATGTATGATAGCGTAGAGGCAGTGCACAGTATGTATGATATCCAGAAGCTGTGCACAGTATGTATGATATCCAGAAGCAGTGCACAGTATGTATGATAGCCAGAAGCAGTGCACAGTATGTATGATAGTGCAGAGGCAGTGCACAGTATGTATAGGATGCACAGATGCACAAGGTTGTATAATAGCACAGAAGCATTGCACAGCATGGGGTAAATTTACTAAGGTGGGAGATTTTTAGAACTGGTGATGTTGCCCATGGCAACCAATCAGATTCTACTTAGCATTTATCTAACTGCTTCTAGCAGATAATAGATATAATCTGATTGGTTGCTATAGGCAACATCCCCAGTTCTAAAAATCTCCCACTTTAGTAAATTTTCCCCCATGTATGATAACACAGAAGCAGTGCACATTATGGTACAGGATGAACAGATGTACATGACTATGGTAGCACAGATAACAGTGCACAGCATGCATACCTCCCAACTGTCCCAATTTTCACGGGACAGTCCAATTTTTTTTGGGTTACAGACTCGCTGTCCCACCCACGGGCCACAGTGTCCCACAGTGTGGGGGGGGGGGGGGGGAGTTGGGAGGCTCCTGTTCACTCGCTGCTCTGGTTAGCAGAGCAGCAGTGAATAGATGCTGTGTGCAAGTGCGCAGCATCTATTCACAAGAGACAGAGGGACTGAAGGCATGTCAGCAGCTCACTAAAAATGGGGGCGTGGCACGCGATCGTGGTATTCTCTCGTAGCACACCCTCTTTGCATAGGCCACTCACCCTTTTTGGCCACGCGTGGCTTTGCCGTGCAAGAAGGTCCCGCTTCAGATGCCCTCGATGTTAGGAGGTATTCAGTATGGTACAGGAGACACAGATGCAAAAGACTGAATGATAGTGCAAATAGCAGTGCACAGTGTGTATGATAGCGCAGAGGCAGTGCACATAAACATAGAAACATAGAATTTGACGGCAGATAAGAACCACTTGGCCCATCTAGTCTGCCCTTTTTTTTAACCATATTTTTATCTCAAAACTTATTTGTTCCTTATTTCTTTGTAAGGATATCCTTATGTCTATCCCATGCATGTTTAAATTGCTCTACTGTCTACTTGTCCACTACTAGTGATGAGCGGGTTTGGTTCCTCGGAAACCGAACCCCCCCGAACTTCACCCATTTTACACGGGTCCGAGGCATACTCGGATTCTTCCATATGGCTCGGTTAATCCGAGCGCGCCCGAACACCATCATCCCGCTGTCGGATTCTCGCGAGATTCGGATTCTATATAAGGAGCCACGCGTCGCCGCCATTTTCACTCGTGCATTGGAAATGTTAGGGAGAGGACGTGGCTGGCGTCTTCTCCATTTGTGCTTATTGCTTAATTGTGGGGACTGGGGAGCAGCTGTATTATATAGCAGGAGTACAGTGCAGAGTTTTGCTGACCAGTGACCACCAGTATACGTTGTCTGCCTGAAAAACGCTCCATATCTGTGCTCAGTGTGCTGCATATATCTGTGCTCACAATGTGGGTACTGGGCACTAGAGATGAGCGCCTGAAATTTTTCGGGTTTTGTGTTTTGGTTTTGGGTTCGGTTCCGCGGCCGTGTTTTGGGTTCGACCGCGTTTTGGCAAAACCTCACCGAATTTTTTTTGTCGGATTCGGGTGTGTTTTGGATTCGGGTGTTTTTTTCAAAAAACCCTAAAAAACAGCTTAAATCATAGAATTTGGGGGTAATTTTGATCCCAAAGTATTATTAACCTCAAAAAACATAATTTACACTCATTTTCAGCCTATTCTGAACACATCACACCTCACAATATTATTTTTAGTCCTAAAATTTGCACCGAGGTCGCTGTGTGAGTAAGATAAGCGACCCTAGTGGCCGACACAAACACCGGGCCCATCTAGGAGTGGCACTGCAGTGTCACGCAGGATGTCCCTTCCAAAAAACCCTCCCCAAACAGCACATGACGCAAAGAAAAAAAGAGGCGCAATGAGGTAGCTGACTGTGTGAGAAAGATAAGCGACCCTAGTGGCCGACACAAACACCGGGCCCATCTAGGAGTGGCACTGCAGTGTCACGCAGGATGTCCCTTCCAAAAAACCCTCCCCAATCAGCACATGATGCAAAGAAAAAGAAAAGAAAAAAGAGGTGCAAGATGGAATTATCCTTGGGCCCTCCCACCCACCCTTATGTTGTATAAACAAAACAGGACATGCACACTTTAACCAACCCATCATTTCAGTGACAGGGTCTGCCACACGACTGTGACTGATATGACGGGTTGGTTTGGACCCCCCCCAAAAAAGAAGCAATTAATCTCTCCTTGCACAAACTGGCTCTACAGAGGCAAGATGTCCACCTCATCTTCACCCTCCGATATATCACCGTGTACATCCCCCTCCTCACAGATTATCAATTCGTCCCCACTGGAATCCACCATCTCAGCTCCCTGTGTACTTTGTGGAGGCAATTGCTGCTGGTCATTGTCTCCGCGGAGGAATTGATTATAATTCATTTTAATGAACATCATCTTCTCCACATTTTCTGGATGTAACCTCGTACGCCGATTGCTGACAAGGTGAGCGGCGGCACTAAACACTCTTTCGGAGTACACACTTGTGGGAGGGCAACTTAGGTAGAATAAAGCCAGTTTGTGCAAGGGCCTCCAAATTGCCTCTTTTTCCTGCCAGTATAAGTACGGACTGTGTGACGTGCCTACTTGGATGTGGTCACTCATATAATCCTCCACCATTCTATCAATGTTGAGAGAATCATATGCAGTGACAGTAGACGACATGTCCGTAATCGTTGTCAGGTCCTTCAGTCCGGACCAGATGTCAGCATCAGCAGTCGCTCCAGACTGCCCTGCATCACCGCCAGCGGGTGGGCTCGGAATTCTGAGCCTTTTCCTCGCACCCCCAGTTGCGGGAGAATGTGAAGGAGGAGATGTTGACAGGTCGCGTTCCGCTTGACTTGACAATTTTGTCACCAGCAGGTCTTTCAACCCCAGCAGACCTGTGTCTGCCGGAAAGAGAGATCCAAGGTAGGCTTTAAATCTAGGATCGAGCACGGTGGCCAAAATGTAGTGCTCTGATTTCAACAGATTGACCACCCGTGAATCCTTGTTAAGCGAATTAAGGGCTGCATCCACAAGTCCCACATGCCTAGCGGAATCGCTCCGTGTTAGCTCCTTCTTCAATACCTCCAGCTTCTTCTGCAAAAGCCTGATGAGGGGAATGACCTGACTCAGGCTGGCAGTGTCTGAACTGACTTCACGTGTGGCAAGTTCAAAGGGCATCAGAACCTTGCACAACGTTGAAATCATTCTCCACTGCACTTGAGACAGGTGCATTCCATCTCCTATATCGTGCTCAATTGTATAGGCTTGAATGGCCTTTTGCTGCTCCTCCAACCTCTGAAGCATATAGAGGGTTGAATTCCACCTCGTTACCACTTCTTGCTTCAGATGATGGCAGGGCAGGTTCAGTAGTTTTTGGTGGTGCTCCAGTCTTCTGTACGTGGTGCCTGTACGCCGAAAGTGTCCCGCAATTTTTCTGGCCACCGACAGCATCTCTTGCACGCCCCTGTCGTTTTTTAAAAAATTCTGCACCACCAAATTCAAGGTATGTGCAAAACATGGGACGTGCTGGAATTTGCCCATATTTAATGCACACACAATATTGCTGGCGTTGTCCGATGCCACAAATCCACAGGAGAGTCCAATTGGGGTAAGCCATTCCGCGATGATCTTCCTCAGTTGCCGTAAGAGGTTTTCAGCTGTGTGCGTATTCTGGAAAGCGGTGATACAAAGCGTAGCCTGCCTAGGAAAGAGTTGGCGTTTGCGAGATGCTGCTACTGGTGCCGCCGCTGCTGTTCTTGCGGCGGGAGTCCATACATCTACCCAGTGGGCTGTCACAGTCATATAGTCCTGACCCTGCCCTGCTCCACTTGTCCACATGTCCGTGGTTAAGTGGACATTGGGTACAACTGCATTTTTTAGGACACTGGTGAGTCTTTTTCTGACGTCCGTGTACATTCTCGGTATCGCCTGCCTAGAGAAGTGGAACCTAGATGGTATTTGGTAACGGGGGCACACTGCCTCAATAAATTGTCTAGTTCCCTGTGAACTAACGGCGGATACCGGACGCACGTCTAACACCAACATAGTTGTCAAGGACTCAGTTATCCGCTTTGCAGTAGGATGACTGCTGTGATATTTCATCTTCCTCGCAAAGGACTGTTGAACAGTCAATTGCTTACTGGAAGTAGTACAAGTGGGCTTACGACTTCCCCTCTGGGATGACCATCGACTCCCAGCGGCAACAACAGCAGCGCCAGCAGCAGTAGGCGTTACACGCAAGGATGCATCGGAGGAATCACAGGCAGGAGAGGACTCGTCAGACTTGCCAGTGACATGGCCTGCAGGACTATTGGCATTCCTGGGGAAGGAGGAAATTGACACTGAGGGAGTTGGTGGGGTGGTTTGCGTGAGCTTGGTTACAAGAGGAAGGGATTTACTGGTCAGTGGACGGCTTCCGCTGTCACCCAAAGTTTTTGAACTTGTCACTGACTTATTATGAATGCGCTGCAGGTGACGTATAAGGGAGGATGTTCCGAGGTGGTTAACGTCCTTACCCCTACTTATTACAGCTTGACAAAGGGAACACACGGCTTGACACCTGTTGTCCGCATTTCTGGTGAAATACCTCCACACCGAAGAGCTGATTTTTTTGGTATTTTCACCTGGCATGTCAACGGCCATATTCCTCCCACGGACAACAGGTGTCTCCCCGGGTGCCTGACTTAAACAAACCACCTCACCATCAGAATCCTCCTGGTCAATTTCCTCCCCAGCGCCAGCAACACCCATATCCTCCTCATCCTGGTGTACTTCAACACTGACATCTTCAATCTGACTATCAGGAACTGGACTGCGGGTGCTCCTTCCAGCACTTGCAGGGGGCATGCAAATAGTGGAAGGCGCATGCTCTTCACGTCCAGTGTTGGGAAGGTCAGGCATCGCAAACGACACAATTGGACTCTCCTTGTGGATTTGGGATTTCAAAGAACGCACAGTTCTTTGCGGTGCTTTTGCCAGCTTGAGTCTTTTCAGTTTTCTAGCGAGAGGCTGAGTGCTTCCATCCTCATGTGAAGCTGAACCACTAGCCATGAACATAGGCCAGGGCCTCAGCCGTTCCTTGCCACTCCGTGTGGTAAATGGCATATTGGCAAGTTTACGCTTCTCCTCCGACAATTTTATTTTAGGTTTTGGAGTCCTTTTTTTTCTGATATTTGGTGTTTTGGATTTGACATGCTCTGTACTATGACATTGGGCATCGGCCTTGGCAGACGACGTTGCTGGCATTTCATCGTCTCGGCCATGACTAGTGGCAGCAGCTTCAGCACGAGGTGGAAGTGGATCTTGATCTTTCCCTAATTTTGGAACCTCAACTTTTTTGTTCTCCATATTTTATAGGCAGAACTAAAAGGCACCTCAGGTAAACAATGGAGATGGATGGATTGGATACTAGTATACAATTATGGACGGACTGCCACGGTTAGGTGGTATAAAAAAACCACGGTTAGGTGGTATATATTATAATAATAATACAATTATGGATGGACGGACTGCCTGCCGACTGCCGACACAGAGGTAGCCACAGCCGTGAACTACCGCACTGTACACTGGTTGATAAAGAGATAGTAGTATACTCGTAACAACTAGTATGACACTATGACGACGGTATAAAGAATGAAAAAAAAACCACGGTTAGGTGGTATATATTATAATAATAATACAATTATGGATGGACGGACTGCCTGCCGAGTGCCGACACAGAGGTAGCCACAGCCGTGAACTACCGCACTGTACACTGGTTGATAAAGAGATAGTAGTATACTCGTAACAACTAGTATGACACTATGACGGTATAAAGAATGAAAAAAAAACCACGGTTAGGTGGTATATATTATAATAATAATACAATTATGGATGGACGGACTGCCTGCCGACTGCCGACACAGAGGTAGCCACAGCCGTGAACTACCGCACTGTACACTGGTTGATAAAGAGATAGTAGTATACTCGTAACAACTAGTATGACACTATGACGACGGTATAAAGAAAGAAAAAAAAATACCACAGTTAGGTGGTATATATTATAATAATAATACAATTATGGATGGACGGACTGCCTGCCGACTGCCGACACAGAGGTAGCCACAGCCGTGAACTACCGCACTGTACACTGGTTGATAAAGAGATAGTAGTATACTCGTAACAACTAGTATGACACTATGACGGTATAAAGAATGAAAAAAAAACCACGGTTAGGTGGTATATATTATAATAATAATACAATTATGGATGGACGGACTGCCTGCCGACTGCCGACACAGAGGTAGCCACAGCCGTGAACTACCGCACTGTACACTGGTTGATAAAGAGATAGTAGTATACTCGTAACAACTAGTATGACACTATGACGACGGTATAAAGAAAGAAAAAAAAATACCACAGTTAGGTGGTATATATTATAATAATAATACAATTATAGATGGACGGACTGCCTGCCGACTGCCGACACAGAGGTAGCCACAGCCGTGAACTACCGCACTGTACACTGGTTGATAAAGAGATAGTAGTATACTCGTAACAACTAGTATGACACTATGACGACGGTATAAAGAATGAAAAAAAAACCACGGTTAGGTGGTATATATTATAATAATAATACAATTATGGATGGACGGACTGCCTGCCGACTGCCGACACAGAGGTAGCCACAGCCGTGAACTACCGCACTGTACACTGGTTGATAAAGAGATAGTAGTATACTCGTAACAACTAGTATGACACTATGACGACGGTATAAAGAAAGAAAAAAAAAATACCACAGTTAGGTGGTATATATTATAATAATAATACAATTATGGATGGACGGACTGCCTGCCGACTGCCAACACAGAGGTAGCCACAGCCGTGAACTACCGCACTGTACACTGGTTGATAAAGAGATAGTAGTATACTCGTAACAACTAGTATGACACTATGACGACGGTATAAAGAAAGAAAAAAAAATACCACAGTTAGGTGGTATATATTATAATAATAATACAATTATGGATGGACGGACTGCCTGCCGACTGCCGACACAGAGGTAGCCACAGCCGTGAACTACCGCACTGTACACTGGTTGATAAAGAGATAGTAGTATACTCGTAACAACTAGTATGACACTATGACGACGGTATAAAGAATGAAAAAAAAACCACGGTTAGGTGGTATATATTATAATAATAATACAATTATGGATGGACGGACTGCCTGCCGACTGCCGACACAGAGGTAGCCACAGCCGTGAACTACCGCACTGTACACTGGTTGATAAAGAGATAGTAGTATACTCGTAACAACTAGTATGACACTATGACGACGGTATAAAGAATGAAAAAAAAACCACGGTTAGGTGGTATATATTATAATAATAATACAATTATGGATGGACGGACTGCCTGCCGACTGCCGACACAGAGGTAGCCACAGCCGTGAACTACCGCACTGTACACTGGTTGATAAAGAGATAGTAGTATACTCGTAACAACTAGTATGACACTATGACGGTATAAAGAATGAAAAAAAAACCACGGTTAGGTGGTATATATTATAATAATAATACAATTATGGATGGACGGACTGCCTGCCGACTGCCGACACAGAGGTAGCCACAGCCGTGAACTACCGCACTGTACACTGGTTGATAAAGAGATAGTAGTATACTCGTAACAACTAGTATGACACTATGACGACGGTATAAAGAAAGAAAAAAAAATACCACGGTTAGGTGGTATATATTGTAATACAATTATGGATGGACGGACTGCCTGCCGAGTTCCGACTGCCGACACAGAGGTAGCCACAGCCGTGAACTACCGCACTGTACTGTGTCTGCTGCTAATATAGACTGGTTGATAAAGAGATAGTATACAATACATACAACAATATACTACTATACTGGTGGTCAGGCACTGGTCACCACTAGTCACACTGGCAGTGGCACTCCTGCAGCAAAAGTGTGCACTGTTTAATTTTAAATTAATATAATATTATGTACTCCTGGGGGCTCCTGCTATAACAACCTGCAGTGCTCCCCAGTCTCCCCCACAATTATTATAAGCTTTGCCTTTTATACATTGATGTGCAGCACACTGGGCTGAGCTGAGTGCACACAGACTGAGTCACACTGTGTGACTGGCTGCTGCTGTGTATCGTTTTTTTTCAGGCAGAGAACGGATATAGCAGAGAACGGATATATTATATTAAAATAAATAAAAGTTAACTAACAACAACTGCACTGGTCACTGTGGTAAACTCTGTCTGACTCTGCACAATCTCTCTCTCTCTTCTAATCTAATTTCTAATGGAGAGGACGCCAGCCACGTCCTCTCCCTATCAATCTCAATGCACGTGTGAAAATGGCGGCGACGCGCGGCTCCTTATATAGAATCCGAGTCTCGCGATAGAATCCGAGCCTCGCGAGAATCCGACAGCGTCATGATGACGTTCGGGCGCGCTCGGGTTAACCGAGCAAGGCGGGAGGATCCGAGTCTGCTCGGACCCGTAAAAAAAACATGAAGTTCGTGCGGGTTCGGTTTCAGAGAAACCGAACCCGCTCATCTCTACTGGGCACCACCAGTATATTATATAGGGTGAGTACAGTGCAGAGTTTTGCTGACCAGTGACCACCAGTATACGTTGTCTGCCTGAAAAACGCTCCATATCTGTGCTCAGTGTGCTGCATATATCTGTGCTCACAATGTGGGTACTGGGGACCACCAATATATTATATAGGAGGAGTACAGTGCAGAGTTTTGCTGACCAGTGACCACCAGTATACGTTGTCTGCCTGAAAAACGCTCCATATCTGTGCTCAGTGTGCTGCATATATCTGTGCTCACAATGTGGGTACTGGGGACCACCAGTATATTATATAGGAGGAGTACAGTGCAGAGTTTTGCTGACCAGTGACCACCAGTATACGTTGTCTGCCTGAAAAACGCTCCATATTTGTGCTCAGTGTGCTGCATATATCTGTGCTCACACTGCTTTATTGTGGGTACTGGGGACCACCAGTATATTATATAGGAGGAGTACAGTGCAGAGTTTTGCTGACCAGTGACCACCAGTATATATAGCAGTACGGTACTGAAGGCCACTGCTCTACCTACCTCTGTGTCGTCAAGTATACTATCCATCAAGATTCTATACCTGTGGTGCATTTTAGTTTTGCAGTTTGCTGACAATGACCACCAGTATATATAGCAGTACAGTACGGAAGGCCACTGCTCTACCTACCTCAGTGTCGTCAAGTATACTATCCATCTAGATTCTATACCTGTGGTGCATTTTAGTTTTGCAGTTTGCTGACAGTGACCACCAGTATATATAGCAGTACGGTACGGAAGGCCACTGCTCTACCTACCTCTGTGTCGTCAAGTATACTATCCATCTAGATTCTATACCTGTGGTGCATTTTAGTTTTGCAGTTTGCTGACTGTGACCACCAGTATATATAGCAGTACGGTACGGAAGGCCACTGCTCTACCTACCTCTGTGTCGTCAAGTATACTATCCATCTAGATTCTATACCTGTGGTGCATTTTAGTTTTGCAGTTTGCTGACAGTGACCACCAGTATATATAGCAGTACGGTACGGAAGGCCACTGCTCTACCTACCTCTGTGTCGTCAAGTATACTATCCATCTAGATTCTATACCTGTGGTGCATTTTAGTTTTGCAGTTTGCTGACAGTGACCACCAGTATATATAGCAGTACAGTACAGAAGGCCACTGCTCTACATACCTCTGTGTCGTCAAGTATACTATCCATCTAGATTCTATACCTGTGGTGCATTTTAGTTTTGCAGTTTGCTGACAGTGACCACCAGGATATATATAGCAGTACGGTACGGAAGGCCACTGCTCTACCTACCTCTGTGTCGTCAAGTATACTATCCATCCATACCTGTGGTGCATTTCAGTTGTGCGCAGTATATATACTAGTAGGCCATTGCTATTGATACTGGCATATAATTCCACACATTAAAAAATGGAGAACAAAAATGTGGAGGTTAAAATAGGGAAAGATCAAGATCCACTTCCACCTCGTGCTGAAGCTGCTGCCACTAGTCATGGCCGAGACGATGAAGTGCCATCAACGTCGTCTGCCAAGGCCGATGCCCAATGTCATAGTAGAAGGCATGTAAAATCAAAAAAACAAAAGTTCAGTAAAATGACCCAAAAATCAAAATGTAAAGCATCTGATGAGAAGCGTAAACTTGCCAATATGCCATTTACGACATGGAGTGGCAAGGAACGGCTGAGGCCCTGGCCTATGTTCATGGCTAGTGGTTCAGCTTCACATGAGGATGGAAGGACTCATCCTCTCGCTAGAAAACTGCAGTGCCACTCCTAGATGGGCCAGGTGTTTGTGTCGGCCACTTGGGTCGCTTAGCTTAGTCACACAGCTACCTCATTGCGCCTCTTTTTTTCTCTGCATCATGTGCGGTTTGGGGACTATTTTTTTGAAGTGCCATCCTGCCTGACACTGCAGTGCCACTCCTAGATGGGCCAGGTGTTTTTGTCGGCCACTTGGGTCGCTTAGCTTAGTCACACAGCTACCTCATTGCGCCTCTTTTTTTCTTTGCATCATGTGCTGTTTGGGGACTATTTTTTTGAAGTGCCATCTTGTCTAACACTGCAGTGCCACTCCTAGATGGGCCAGGTGTTTGTGTCGGCCACTTGTGTCGCTTAGCTTAGTCACACAGCGACCTTGGTGCGCCTCTTTTTTTCTTTGCATCATGTGCTGTTTGGGGACTATTTTTTTGAAGTGCCATCCTGCCTGACACTGCAGTGCCACTCCTAGATGGGCCAGGTGTTTTTGTCGGCCACTTGGGTCGCTTAGCTTAGTCACACAGCTACCTCATTGCGCCTCTTTTTTTCTTTGCATCATGTGCTGTTTGGGGACTATTTTTTTGAAGTGCCATCTTGTCTGACACTGCAGTGCCACTCCTAGATGGGCCAGGTGTTTGTGTCGGCCACTTGTGTCGCTTAGCTTAGTCACACAGCGACCTTGGTGCGCCTCTTTTTTTCTTTGCATCATGTGCTGTTTGGGGACTATTTTTTTGAAGTGCCATCCTGCCTGACACTGCAGTGCCACTCCTAGATGGGCCAGGTGTTTGTGTCGGCCACTTGTGTCGCTTAGCTTAGCTATCCAGCGACCTTGGTGCAAATTTTAGGACTAAAAATAATATTGTGAGGTCTGAGGTGTTCAGAATAGACTGAAAATGAGTGTAAATTATGGTTATTGAGGTTAATAATACTATGGGATCAAAATGACCCCCACATTCTATGATTTAAGCTGTTTTTGAGGGTTTTTTGTAAAAAAAAAACACCCGAATCCAAAACACACCCGAATCCAACAAAAAGTTTTCAGGGAGGTTTTGGCAAAATCTGTCCGAATCCAAAACACGGCCGCTGAACCGAATCCAAAACCAAAACACAAAACCCGAAAATTTCCGGTGCACATCTCTATCCACTACCCTTTCTTTGTAGTAATTTTTCCTCAAATTTACCCTGAACCCTTCCCCCCTCCAGTCTCAGTGCATGTCCTTGTGTCCTATTGCTTCTCTTCATTTGGAGAATGTTTCCTTCCTGGACTTTGTTAAAACCCTTGAGATATTTGAACGTTTCTATCATGTCCCCCCTTTCCCTTCTCTGCTCCAAACTATACATACTGAGATTTTTTTGTCCTTCTGGGTATGTTTTGTGATGAAGGTCATGCACCATTTTAGTTGCCCTTCTTTGTACAGTCTCTAATGTATTAATATCCTTTTGAAGATATGGCCTCCAGAATTGAACACAGTATTCTAGATGAGGCTGTACCAATGACCTATACAATGGCATTATTACTTCTTTCTGCTGCTGATTCCTCTCCCAATGCAGCCAAGCATCTGACTAGCCTTCCTCATTGCTTTTTTACATTGCTTACCTGTCTTTAAGTCACCTGAAATAGATCCCTTTCCTCCTCAGTAGTTTCCAGTATAGTACCATTAATACTATATTTAGCCTTTGGATTTTTGAGATCCAAGTGCATGATTTTGCATTTTTTGGCATTAAACTGTAATTGCCACACTCTTGACCATTTCTTTAGTCTACCTAGATCCTCAGTCATTTGTTTTACCCCACCTGATGTGTCTACCTTGATGCATACCTTTGTGTCATCTGCAAAAAGGCATACTTTCCCTTTAATGCCATTTGCAATGTCACCAATAAAGATATTAAAAAGCCTTGGTCCTAGTACAGATCCCTGGTGTACTCCATTGGTAACATTTCCCTCCTGTGAATGCACTCCATTTACTACAACTCTGTTTTCTATCCTGCAAACAAGATCTTATACATTCAATAATCCTAGTATCCAATCCTAAACTTCCAAGTCTATTTAGCAGTCTGAGATGTGGAACAGTGTCAAAAGCCTTACTAAAGTCTAGATAAGCTATATCCACGGCACCACCTTTATCCATCACTTTAGTAACACAGTCAAAAAAGTCAATAAGATTTGTTTTACATGATCTCTCCCCAGTGAATCCATGCTGTTTGGGATCCTGTAAATTGCTGGATTTGAGATAATCTACAACTCTTTCTTTTAAGAGTGTTTCGATCAATTTCCTTACTACTGATGTAAGACTCACTTCTCTGTAGTTGTTTGCCTCTTCCTTGCTTCCACTTTTGTGCAGTGTGACTACATTAGCTCTTTTCCAGTACTCTGGAAATACTCCTGTAGCTAATGACTGGTTGAATAATTCTGTCAATGGTGCTACCATCACCTCTTTAAGTTCTTTTAGTATCCTTGGATGTATTCCATCTGGCCCCATAGATTTGTCCACTTTCAGCTTTGAGAGTTGTTAGGACCTTCTCCTCTGTAAATGTACTTGTTCAATTTTCCTGAATATCCCTGCAACGTTACTGTGGACCTTTCCCCTCTATTTCAGTAGTGAATACTGAGCAAAAATAATTATTAAGATGGTCTGCTATTACATTGTCTCCCTCAACAAGACTCCCAGTCTCTGTCTTTAGTTTTAGAATTCCGCCTTTTGTTTTTCTCCTTGCGCTTATATACCTAAAAAAAAGTTTTGCCTCCTTTACCCACTGACTGGGCCATTTTCTCCTCATCTTGTGCCTTTGCACATCTGATTACCTTCTTAGTCTCCTTCTGTCTAACAAGATATATCTCTTTGTCTTCATTATTTTGTGTCTGCTCATATTTCCTAAAAGCCATCTTTTTTGCTTTCACAATATTTGCTACTTCTTTCGCAACCACACTGGCTTCCTTTTCCTTGTGTTTTTCCTAACACTTTTGATACAAAGGTCTGTTGCCTTTAATATTGCACTTTTTAATGTTTCCCACCTCTCCTGCACTGCTTCCAAGTTCCTCCACTCTGCCAAATAATTGCTTACACATTTTCCGATCCCTACAAAATCAGCCTTCCTAAAATCCAACACCTTTGTTTATGTATGGGATAAGTCAGTCTCTGTCTTTATGCTGAACCATACTGCTTGATGATCACTGGATCCCAGGTTTTCACCCACTTTTACGTCTGATATTCTGTCTCAATTTGTAAGTATTAAGTCTAATATTGCGTCTTTCCGAGTGGGCTCCCTCACCAATTGGTGGAGGGATGCTCCCTGAATGGAATTTAAAATGTCTCTACTCGTAGTGGAACTAGCAAGAGACACCTCCAAGTTTACATCAGGAAGATTAAAGTCTCCCATGATTATTACCTCTCCTTTTAATGCCATTTTAGTTATGTCCTGCAATAGGTTCTTCTTCCTGTCCTGGTGGCCTGTATATCACGCCAATACGAATAATCAACTTCTCCCCTGTTTCTATGGTCACCCAAAGGGCCTCAGTTTTCTCTTCAATACTTTGTATTAAGGTAGTATTTATGCATTTTTTACATACATTGCTACCCCTCCTCCGATTTTTCCCATTCTGTCCTTCCTAAATAAAGTATACCCCGGTATAGCTATGTCCCAGTCATGATTTTCATTGCACCATGACTCTGTAATTGCCACAATATCTAGATGATCCCTTGTCATTATTGCAGTTAGTTCTGGGATTTTATTTCCTAAGCTTCTAGCATTTGCACACATAGCTTTTAGAGTTTTGTTTGTGCTTTTCCTGTTCCTAGCTATGTTCTTCTCTCTGCCTATGTTTATTTGGTTTTGATCAAAATTATCTTCTGTTGCTGTGGATATACTTCCTATTCCCTTTGCCTGCAGAAACAATACCTCTGTGTTGGGGGAGTAAATTGCTTTATTCCTATTTGGTTCACAGTGTGTATGATAGTGCAGAAGCAGTGCACAGAGTGTATGATAGCACAGAAGCAGTGCACAGTGTGTATGATAGCGCAGAAGCAGTGCACAGTGTGTATGATAGCACAGAAGCAGTGCACAGTGTGTATGATAGCGCAGAAGCAGTATGGTAAGGACATAGAGATACACAAGACTTTATGATAGCGCAGATAGAGGTCAGGCAGATAAAAAGATTTAAAAGCTACATTCATAATGTAAGTTTCCAATGTAAAGATTATTGGACGCGAGTTTCAGCCATTATCTCTATTGTATAATAAATGTTTAATGCTAGTTATTACTCTTGATTCGTTTTGTTATTGTTACCCATATGTATTTATTGGTTGCAGTCTCTA